>NC_085069.1:7806563-7809063 GCF_963662255.1 Cinclus cinclus | reverse complement strand
CTAACCGTAACCATAACACTTAACCCTAACCCTAACCCTAACCCTAGGCCTAACCCTAACCCTAACCCTAGGCCTAACCCTAACACTAACCCTAACCCTAACCCTAGGCTTAACCCAAACCCTAAACCTAACCCTAACCCTAACCCTAACACTAGGACTAACCCTAACCATAACCCTAACCCTAACCCTAACCCTAAACCTAACCCTAACACTAACCCTAACCCTAACCCTAACCCTAACACTAACCCTAACCCTAAACCAACCTAACTCTAACCCTAACCCTAATCCTAATCACCTTAACCCTAACCCTAAACCTAGTCCTAACCCTAACCCTAGGATTAACCCTAAACCTAACCCTAACCCTAACCCTAGGACTTACCCTAACCCTAACCCTAACCCTAACCCTAACCCTAACCCTAACCCTAACCCTAACCCTAGGACTAACCCTAACCCTAACCCTAATCCTAACCCTAACCCTAACCCTAACCCTAACCCTAACCCTAACCCTAATGGACTAACCCTAACCCTAACCGTAACCCTAACCGTAACCCTAACCAAACCCTAACCCTAAACCTAGTCCTAACCCTAACCCTAACCCTAACCATAACCCTAACCCTAACCCTAGGCCTAACCCTAACCCTAACCCTAACCCTAGGACTAACCCTAACCCTAACCCTAACCCTAACCCTAACCCTAACCCTAGGCCTAACCCTAACCCTAACCCTAGGACTAACACTAATCCTAAACCTAACTCTAACCCTAACCCTAACCCTAACCCTAACCCTAACCATAACACTTAACCCTAACCCTAACCCTAACCCTAGGCCCAAACCTAACCCTAACCCTAACCCTAACCCTAACCCTAGGCCTAACCCTAACCCTAACCCTAACCCTAACCCTAAACCTAGGACTAACCCTAACCCTAACCCTAGCCCGAACGCTAAGCCAACCCCAATACTAAATCTAACCCTAACCCTAACCCTAACCCTAGGCCTAACCCTAACCCTAACCCTAACCCTAGGACTAACCCTAACCCTAACCCTAACCCTAACCCTAAACCTAACCCTAGGCCTAACCCTAACCCTAACCCTAACCCTAGGACTAACACTAATCCTAACCCTAACCCTAACCCTAAGCCAACCTCAATCCTAACCCTAACCCTAACCCTAGGCCTAACCCTTACCCTAACCCCTAACCCTATCCCTAACCCCTAACCCCTAACCCTAACCCTAACTCTAACCCTAACTCTAAACCAAACGTAACTCTAACCCTAACCCTAATCCTAATCACCTTAATCCTAACCCTAACCCTAACCCTAGGCCTAACCCTAACCCTAGGATTAACCCTAACCCTGACCCTAACGCTAACCCAAACCTAACTCTAACCCTACCCCTAAACCTAACCCTAACCCTAACCCTAACCCTAGGCCTAAACCTAACCCAAACACTAACCCTAAGCCTAACCATAACCCTTAACCCTAACCCTAACCCTAACCCTAACCCTAGGCCTAACCCTAACACTAACCCTAACCCTAACCCTAACCCTAGGCCTAACCCTAACCCTAACCCTAACCCTAACCCTAACCCTAACCCTAACCCTAACCAAACCCTATCCCTAAACCTAGGCCTAACACTAACCCTAACCCTAACCCTAACCCTAACCCTAACCCTAACCCTAAGCCAACCCCAATCCTAAACCTAACCCAAAACCTAACCCTAACCCTAACCCTAACCCTAGGCCGAACCCTAACCCTAACCCTAACCCTAGGACTAACCCTAACCCTAACCCTAACCCTAAACCTAACCCTAACCCTAACCCTAACGCTAACCCTAACCCTAATCCTAACTCTAACCCTAACCCTAACCCTAACCCTAGGCCTAACCCTAACCCTAACCCTAACCCTAACCCTAGGACTTACCCTAACCCTAACCCTAACCCTAACCCTAACCCTAACCCTAATCCTAACTCTAACCCTAACACTAACCCTAACCCTAACCCTAACCCTAACCCCAATACTAACCCTAATCCTAACCCTAACCCTAACCCTAACCCTAACCCTAATGGACTAAACCTAACCCTAACCGTAACCCTAACCGTAACCCTAAACAAACCCTAACCCTAAACCTAGTCCTAACCCTAAACCTAACCCTAACCCTAACCCTAAACCTAACCCTAGGCCTAACCCTAACCCTAACCCTAACCCTAACCCTAACCCTAACCCTAACCCTAACCCTAACCCTAACCCTAACCCTAGGCCTAACCCTAACCCTAACCCTAGGACTAACACTAATCCTAAACCTAACTCTAACCCTAACCCTAATCCTAACCCTAACCATAACACTTAACCCTAACCCTAACCCTAACCCTAGGCCCAAACCTAACCCTAACCCTAACCCTAACCCTAGGCCTAACCCTAACCCTAACCCTAACCCTAACCCTAACCCTAGGACTAACCCTAACCCTAACCCTAGCCCGAACGCTAAGCCAACCCCAATACTAA
>NC_085069.1:7799063-7801563 GCF_963662255.1 Cinclus cinclus | reverse complement strand
ACCCTAACCCTAACCCTAACCCTAACCCTAGGCCTAACCCTAACCCTAACCCTAACCCTAACCCTAGGACTAACCCTAACCCTACCCTAACCCTAACCCTAAACCTAACCCTAGGCCTAACCCTAACCGTAACCCTAACCCTAGGACTAACACTAACCCTAACCCTAACCCTAACCCCAATCCTAACTCTAACTCTAACCCTAACCCTAACCCTAACCATAACACTTAACCCTAACCCTAACCCTAACCCTAGGCCCAACCCTAACCCTAACCCTAACCCTAACCCTAGGCTTAACCCTAACCCTAACCCTAACCCTAAACCTAGGCCTAACCCTAACCCAAACCCTAACCCTAACCCTAACCATAATCCTTAATCCTAACCCTAACCCTAGGCCTAACCCTAACCCTAACCCTAACCCTAACCCTAACCCTAGGCCTAACCCTAACCCTAACCCTAACCCTAACCCTAGGACTTACCCTAACCCTAACCCTAACCCTAACCCTAACCCGACCCCTAACCCTAACCCTAACCCTAGGACTAACCCTAACCCTAACCCTAACCCTAACCCTAACCCTAACCCTAACCCTAACCCTAACCCTAGGACTAACCCTAACCATAACACTTAACCCTAACCCTAACCCTAACCCTAGGCCCAACCCTAACCCTAACCCTAACCCTAACCCTAGGCCTAACCCTAACCCTAACCCTAACCCTAAACCTAGGCCTAACCCTAACCCAAATCCTAACCCTAACCCTAACCATAACCCTTAATCCTAACCCTAATCCTAGGCCTAACCCTAACCCTAACCCTAACCCTAACCCTAACCCTAACCCTAGGCCTAACCCTAACCCTAACCCTAACCCTAACCCTAGGACTTACCCTAACCCTAACCCTAACCCTAACCCTAACCCTAACCCTAACCCTAGGACTAACCCTAACCCTAACCCGAAACCTAACCCTAACCCTAACCCTAACGCTAACCCTAACCCTAACCCTAACCCTAACAATAACACTTAACCCTAACCCTAACCCTAACCCTAGGCCCAAACCTAACCCTAACCCTAACCCTAACCCTAACCCTAACCCTAGGCCTAACCCTAACCCTAACCCTAACCCTAACCCTAACCCTAGGACTAACCCTAACCCTAACCCTAGCCCGAACGCTAAGCCAACCCCAATACTAACCCTAACCCTAACCCTAACCCTAACCCTAGGCCTAACCCTAACCCTAACCCTAACCCTAGGACTAACCCTAACCCTAACCCTAACCCTAACCCTAACCCTAACCCTAGGCCTAACCCTAACCCTAACCCTAGGACTAACACTAACCCTAACCCTAACCCTTACCCTAAGCCAACCTCAATCCTAACCCTAACCCTAACCCTAACCCTAACCCTAACCCTAACCCTAATCATAACTCTAACCCTAACCCTAACCCTAACCCTAGGCCTAACCCTAACCCTAACCCTAACCCTAACCCTAGGACTTACCCTAACCCTAACCCTAACCCTAACCCTAACCCTAACCCTAACCCTAACCCTAGGACTAACCCTAACCCTAACCCTAACCCTAACCCTAACCCTAACCCTAACCCTAACCCTAACCCTAATGGACTAACCCTAACCCTAACCGTAACCCTAACCCTAACCCTAACCAAACCCTAACCCTAAACCTAGTCCTAACCCTAACCCTAACCCTAACCCTAACCCTAACCCTAACCCTAGGCCTAACCCTAACCCTAACCCTAACCCTAGGACTAACCCTAACCCTAACCCTAACCCTAACCCTAACCCTAGGCCTAACCCTAACCCTAACCCAAGGACTAACACTAATCCTAAACCTAACTCTAACCCTAACCCTAACCCTAACCCTAACCCTAACCCTAACCCTAACCCTAACCCTAACCATAACACTTAACCCTAACCCTAACCCTAACCCTAGGCCCAAACCTAACCCTAACCCGAACCCTAACCCTAACCCTAGGCCTAACCCTAACCCTAACCCTAACCCTAACCCTAGGACTAACCCTAACCCTAACCCTAGCCCGAACGCTAAGCCAACCCCAATACTAACCCTAACCCTAACCCTAACCCTAACCCTAGGACTAACCCTAACCCTAACCCTAACCCTAACCCTAACCCTAAACCTAACCCTAGGCCTAACCCTAACCCTAACCCTAACCCTAGGACTAACACTAACCCTAACCCTAACCCTAACCCTAAGCCAACCTCAATCCTAACCCTAACCCTAACCCTAACCCTAACCCTAACCCTAATCCTAACTCTAACCCTAACCCTAACCCTAACCCTAACCCTAACCCTACCCCTAACCCTAACCCTAACCCTAACCCTAACCCTAACCGTAGGCCTAACCCTAACCCTAACCCTAAACCTAGGCCTAACCCTAACCCTAGGATTAACCCTAACCCTAACCCTAACCCTAACCCTAACCCTAACCCTAACCATAACACTTAACCCTAACCCTAACCCTAACCCTAG
>NC_085069.1:6362816-6448863 GCF_963662255.1 Cinclus cinclus | reverse complement strand
AAAACCGGGAATGCTGCTGCCCTTCCCAGGGAGCAGCCACCCGGGGATAACCGGGAGCGAATCCAGGTGGAAATTCCTCTCCCCCTGTTAATTCCCACCTTAATGAGAGGAAAACCCCGGGGATTATTGCAGCTGGAGCCGGGGAAGTGCCCAGAGCACACATCATAAAGATATCGGGATCCAAATTCCCCCTTTTCCATCGGGAACGGCTCCCGGGGCCGCTCCGGGCTCGCGTTTATGGCAGGGACAATATTCCAGCTTTGGGAGCTCCTGGATAAGGGAATGGCATTAATTGGCTCCCAGGGAGGGAAATTAGTCCCTAATAGCTTTAATCACCCCATAATGGCTTAGCCGGGATCCAGGGCTTTGTAGGGAATGGGGTATCCAAGGAAAAGGGATTGGGGTTTGTGGGAATGGGGGATCCAAGGAAAAGGGATTGGGGTTTGTGGGAATGGGGGATCCAAGGAAAAGGGATTGGGGTTTGTGGGAATGGGGTATCCAAGGAAAAGGGATTGGGGTTTGTGGGAATGGGGGATCCAAGGAAAAGGGATTGGGGTTTGTGGGAAAGGGGGATCCATGGGAAAGGGATTGGGGTTTGTGGGAATGGGGGATCCAAGGGAAAGGGATTGGGGTTTGTGGGAATGGGAGATCCAAGGAAAAGGGATTGGGGTTTGTGGGAATGGGGGATCCAAGGAAAAGGGATTGGGGTTTGTGGGAATGGGGGATCCAAGGAAAAGGGATTGGGGTTTGTCGGAATGGGGGATCCAAGGAAAAGGGATTGGGGTTTGTGGGAATGGGGTATCCAAGGAAAAGGGATTGGGGTTTGTGGGAATGGGGGATCCAAGGAAAAGGGATTGGGGTTTGTGGGAAAGGGGGATCCATGGGAAAGGGATTGGGGTTTGTGGGAATGGGGGATCCAAGGGAAAGGGATTGGGGTTTGTGGGAATGGGAGATCCAAGGAAAAGGGATTGGGGTTTGTGGGAATGGGGGATCCAAGGAAAAGGGATTGGGGTTTGTGGGAATGGGGGATCCAAGGAAAAGGGATTGGGGTTTGTCGGAATGGGGGATCCAAGGAAAAGGGATTGGGGTTTGTGGGAATGGGGATCCAAGGAAAAGGGATTGGGGTTTGTGGGAATGGGAGATCCATGGGAAAGGGATTGGGGTTTGTGGGAATGGGGGATCCAAGGAAAAGGGATTGGGGTTTGTGGGAATGGGGGATCCAAGGAAAAGGGATTGGGGTTTGTGGGAATGGGGGATCCAAGGAAAAGGGATTGGGGTTTGTGGGAATGGGGGATCCAAGGAAAAGGGATTGGGGTTTGTGGGAATGGGAGATCCATGGGAAAGGGATTGGGGTTTGTGGGAATGGGGGATCCAAGGAAAAGGGATTGGGGTTTGTGGGAATGGGGGATCCAAGGGAAAGGGATTGGGGTTTGTGGGAATGGGGGATCCATGGGAAAGGGATTGGGGTTTGTGGGAATGGGGGATCCAAGGAAAAGGGATTGGGGTTTGTGGGAATGGGGGATCCATGGGAAAGGGATTGGGGTTTGTGGGAATGGGGGATCCAAGGAAAAGGGATTGGGGTTTGTGGGAATGGGGGATCCAAGGAAAAGGGATTGGGGTTTGTGGGAATGGGGGATCCAAGGGAAAGGGATTGGGGTTTGTGGGAATGGGGGATCCAAGGAAAAGGGATTGGGGTTTGTGGGAATGGGGGATCCAAGGGAAAGGGATTGGGGTTTGTGGGAATGGGGGATCCAAGGAAAAGGGATTGGGGTTTGTGGGAATGGGAGATCCATGGGAAAGGGATTGGGGTTTGTGGGAATGGGGTATCCAAGGAAAAGGGATTGGGGTTTGTGGGAATGGGGGATCCATGGGAAAGGGATTGGGGTTTGTGGGAATGGGGATCCAAGGAAAAGGGATTGGGGTTTGTGGGAATGGGGGATCCAAGGAAAAGGGATTGGGGTTTGTGGGAATGGGGGATCCAAGGGAAAGGGATTGGGGTTTGTGGGAATGGGAGATCCATGGGAAAGGGATTGGGGTTTGTGGGAATGGGAGATCCAAGGGAAAGGGATTGGGGTATCCATGGAACAGGGTAATCCCAAAGCAGGATCTGGCAATCCCAGACCAGGATCTGACAAGCCCAAAGGGAGATTTTGGAATGAAGTAAGAGGATTTGGGAACCCCAGAGCAGGATTTGGGAACCCCAGAGCAGGATTTGGGAACTCCAGACCAGGATTTGGGAGCCCCAGACCAGGATTTGGGAACTCCAGACCAGGATTTGGGAACCCCAGACCAGGATTTGGGAACTCCAGACCAGGATTTGGGAACCCCAGACCAGGATTTGGGAACTCCAGACCAGGATTTGGGAACCCCGGACCAGGATTTGGGAACCCCAGACCAGGATTTGGGAACTCCAGACCAGGATTTGGGAACCCCGGACCAGGATTTGGGAACCCCAGACCAGGATTTGGGAACCCCGGACCAGGATTTGGGAACCCCGGACCAGGATTTGGGAACTCCAGACCAGGATTTGGGAACCCCGGACCAGGATTTGGGAACTCCGGACCAGGATTTGGGAACCCCGGACCAGGATTTGGGAACTCCGGACCAGGATTTGGGAATCAAAGACCAGGATTTGGGAACCCCGGACCAGGCTCTGGCAATCCCAAACCCTCCCGGGAATCCCAAACCGCATCTACCTCTCCCCATCCCATATTTTCTCTCGGAGATCCCATTTTTTGGGGGGGATTTGGGGCTGGCACATCCCTGGATTTGACAGTGATCAAACCAACAGCCCCAAAATCCAAGGATTTCGCCCCAAGAAGGAGCCCCCTGGGGGTTTGTCCATGGCAAAAACCGGGAATTCCGGGCGGTTTGTCCACGGAATTAGGACTGGAATTAATCCCCTGATGCAGAAATGTTTAATTACCATTAATGTCAATATTTTCCGAGGTGATTTCCTGCTCGGAATTACCCCAATTCCCAGCTGGATTTCCTGGTTACCCCCTCTGGGATCGGGATAAAAAGAGCCCCGAGCTGCTCCAGGGCTCCAGAAACACCGGGAATCCACCAGGAGGGAGGTAAGGAATTCTTGGGAAAACGGGAATTCCGCCTCTCTTTGGGGAAGCAGGGGTTTGGAAATCAGGGAATTCGGGATTGGGGAAATCCCCGCGCAGGGAAAATGAATGAAATGGGGATTTTGGGGATTTTGGTGATTTTGGGGAATCTCTAAAAATTTTGGGGTAATGTTCCTGGGTTACAGGGGATTGGAAAATTCCCAAATCCTGCCAGACGCTCACGGGCTTTGTTTTGTTTGGGGTTTTTTTTTTTTTGGTGGGTTTTTATTTTTTGGGGTTTTTTTTTTTTTTTGTTTTTTTTTTTTTTGAGAATTCCAAATAATTGGATCAAAAGCGTGCAGGAATTGCAGGGCAAGGAGAGCTCAGCACAGGGAAAATTTTCCTGGAAAATCCAGGGAAGAGCTGCAATTCCTTCAGGAATTTATTCCTTTAGCTGTTCCCTACCAAATGAGAGTTTTAGGGAAAGGGAGGACTTGGAATTTTGGAGGTTGTTGGAATTTTGGGAGTTTTTAATCTCTGGGAAATTGTGATGCTTTTTTCCCGATTTTTTTTTTTTAATTAGAGATAAAAACAATAAATTAATTCCATGATCACAGAAACCTCCAATTCATCTGGAAATCCAAGGTGTGATACCCCCAAAATTCCAGGAAAATCCTGGAATTCTTCCAGATAAAAACAATTCCTGAGTGTTTAGCTGCAGAATTAAATCCTGACACACCAAAAATTTGGGAATATTAAAAAAAAAAAAACAAAAAAAAACCCCAAACCAAAACAGGGGAGGAAAAAATCAGGATTAAATTCCTGAGGTTCCCCTTCCTATTTTCTTTTATATCATGGATCAGGGATGGAATCATGGGTGGGATGGAGCTGGGAATGCTGGAATTGTGCAGGAATTTTTGGGAGGGATGGAGCTGGGAATGAACCTGGATTTTAGGGAATCCCTTTGTGCAGGATTTCCTTGGAAGGGAGGGACATATTCCAATAATTCTATGGATTATTGGAAATTATTATTTTTAAAAAAAAAACAACCTTGGAAATCTTAGGATCCCATCCCGTGGCTTCCCATGGGATGTTTTCCATAACTGATACTCCCCATCCCAAACTTTACCTATCCCAAAAAATCTGCCAGGAATCAGACCAGGCTCCCAAATCAGGACGGGACATTTGGGATTCCCTGGAGAATTCCCTGCTCCAGCAGAACATTTCCATGCCCAGGCTGGGACAGGGAAAACCCAGAAAAGGGAAAAGGGAAAAGAGAAAAGGGAAAAGGGAAAAGGGAAAAGGGAAAGCCCAAAAAGGGAAAAGGGGAAAACAATTCCCACCGGGAATTCCACGATCCCCATCAAAGTTTTGGGAGCAGAGCAGGGAAAGTTGGGAAGAAACTTCGGGATGGAGGGAAGGATTTGTTTGGGATGGAGGGAACATTCCCAGCCCCATCCCTCTGGAATCACATCCCGACTGTCCCGCGCGTCGCAGGCGCTGCGGGTCCCGCTCTTATCCCGACGTTATCCCGGTTTTATCCCGGTTTTCCCGAGGGAGATCCCATGGGGAAGATGTCCCTGAGGTCCCTGCGGGCGCTGCCGCTGCTGCTGGCCGGGCTGGGCGTGGTGTGCATGGAGGAGAACGGCCCGGGGTGAGAGAGGGAGCGGGAACGGGAACGGGAACGGGAGATGGAATGGGAACGGGAATGGGAACGGGAATGGGAACGGGAACGGGAGAGGGAACGGGAATGGAACGGGAGAGGGAACGGGAACGGGAGACGGAATGGGAACGGGAATGGGAACGGGAACGGGAACGGGAGAGGGAACGGGAACGGGAGAGGGAACGGGAGAGGGAACGGGAACGGGAACGGGAACGGGAATGGGAACGGGAATGGGAACGGGAGAGGGAACGGGAACGGGAATGGGAACGGGAGAGGGAACGGGAGAGGGAGCGGGAGCGGGAACGGGAACGGGAACGGGAGACGGAATGGGAACGGGAATGGGAACGGGAATGGGAACGGGAATGGGAGAGGGAACGGGAGAGGGAACGGGAACGGGAGACGGAATGGGAACGGGAATGGGAACGGGAACGGGAGAGGGAACGGGAGAGGGAACGGGAATGGGAACGGGAACGGGAGAGGGAACGGGAGAGGGAATGGGAACGGGAGACGGAATGGGAACGGGAATGGGAACGGGAACGGGAGAGGGAACGGGAGAGGGAACGGGAACGGGAGACGGAATGGGAACGGGAATGGGAACGGGAACGGGAGAGGGAACGGGAGAGGGAACGGGAGAGGGAACGGGAACGGAACGGGAGAGGGAACGGGAATGGGAACGGGAGAGGGAGCGGGAGAGGGAACGGGAACGGGAACGGGAACGGGAACGGGAGAGGGAACGGGAGAGGGAACGGGAGAGGGAACGGGAGAGGGAACGGGAGAGGGAACGGGAACGGGAATGGGAACGGGAGAGGGAACGGGAATGGAACGGGAGAGGGAACGGGAATGGGAACGGGAGAGGGAACGGGAACGGAACGGGAGAGGGAACGGGAATGGGAACGGGAGAGGGAGCGGGAGAGGGAACGGGAACGGGAACGGGAACGGGAGAGGGAATGGGAACGGGAATGGGAACGGGAGAGGGAACGGGAGAGGGAACGGGAACGGGAACGGGAACGGGAGAGGGAACGGGAGAGGGAGCGGGAACGGGAGAGGGAACGGGAGAGGGAGCGGGAACGGGAGAGGGAATGGGAACGGGAATGGGAACGGGAGAGGGAACGGGAACGGGAGAGGGAACGGGAGAGGGAACGGGAGAGGGAACGGGAGAGGGAACGGGAGAGGGAACGGGAATGGAGCAGGAGAGGGAACGGGAGAGGGAACGGGAACAGAACAGGAAGGGGAATGGGAACGTCCCGGGCAGCCGGGAGCAGGGGTCTGGGATTTGGGAGGTGGGATTTGGGATCTGGGATTTGGGAGGTGGGATTTGGGATCTGGGAGGTGGGATTTGGGATCTGGGAGCCTTTCCCAGTCCCTCCAGCATGTATCCTGTGGACTGGGGGAGGATTCCATGGATTCAGGATGGATTCCCTGCACTGGAGGGTTGATCCCATGGATTCAGGAGTGACCAAATCCCAATGGGACCCCACCCCATTATCCCATCCCACCCCATTATCCCATCCCATCCCACCCCATTATCCCATGCCATCCCATGATCCCATCCCACGATCCCACAATCCCATGATCCCTTGATCCCACGATCCCACAATCCCACGATCCCACAATCCCACGATCCCACGATCCCACAATCCCACGATCCCACAATCCCAGGATCCCACGATCCCACATTCCCAGGATCCCACGATCCCATGATCCCACGATCCCACATTCCCAGGATCCCACGATCCCAGGATCCCACGATCCCACAATCCCACAATCCCACGATCCCACAATCCCACAATCCCACGATCCCACGATCCCACAATCCCACAATCCCACAATCCCACGATCCCACAATCCCACAATCCCACGATCCCACGATCCCACAATCCCACAATCCCACGATCCCACGATCCCACAATCCCACGATCCCACGATCCCACATTCCCAGGATCCCACAATCCCATGACCCCACCATCCCACAATCCCACAATCCCAGGATCCCACATTCCCAGGATCCCACATTCCCAGGATCCCACGATCCCACGATCCCACAATCCCACAATCCCACGATCCCACGATCCCACAATCCCACGATCCCACATTCCCAGGATCCCACATTCCCAGGATCCCACAATCCCAGGATCCCACGATCCCACCATCCCACATTCCCAGGATCCCACAATCCCATGATCCCATGATCCCAGGATCCCACCATCCCACCATCCCGGGATCCCACGATCCCATGATCCCGGGATCCCAGGATCCCATCCCAACGGGATCCCCTCTCCCTCCCTGTCCCCATGCCGTGCCCCGTTCCCAGCTCCGGCCTGGCCGTTCCCGGTTCCCGGCCGCTGCTGCGCCGTTATTCCGAGGCCACCCTGGCCAGTGACTACAGCCGGACCATGGACCACGTGCTCAAGAAGAACTTTGTGGAGTGGCTGCTGGCCAGGAGGGAGAAGAAAAGCCAGTGAGTTCTCCAATTCCTCAATTCCCAAGTTCCCGAGCTCCCAAATCCCAGAATTCCCAAATTCCCCAAATTCCTCAATTCATCAATTAATGAATGCCCAAATTCCCAAAGATTCCCAAATTCCCCAAATTCCTGAATTCCCAATTCCCCGAATTCCTGAATTCATGAATCCCCAAATTCCCCAAATTCCTGACTTGATGAATTAATGAATCCCCAAATTCCCAAAGATTCCCAAATTCCTGAATTCATGAATTCAGAAATTCCCAAAGATTCCCAAATTCCCAATTTCCTGAATTCTCGAATTCCCAATTTCACAAATTCCTCAATTCATCAATCCCAAATTCCCAAATTCCTGAATTCCCAGATTCCCAAACCCCTGAATTCCCAAATTCCCAATTTCCCGAATTCATCAATCCCAAATTCCCAATTTCCTGAATTCCCGAACTCCTGAATTCCCAAATTCCTGAATTCCTGAATTCCCAGATTCCCGAACTCCTGAATTTCCAAACTCCTGAATTCCTGAATTCCCGAATTCCTGAATTCCTGAATTCCCAGATTCCCAAACTACCGAACTCCTGAATTCCCAAATTCCTGAACTCCCAGATTCCCGAACTCCTGAATTCCCGAACTCCCGAATTCCTGAACTCCCGAATTCCTGAACTCCCAGATTCCCGAACTCCTGAATTCCCGAACTCCCGAATTCCTGAATTCCCAAACTCCCGAACTCCCGAATTCCTGAATTCCCAGATTCCCAAACTCCCGAATTCCCAAATTCCCAAACTCCCAAATTCCTGAATTCCCAGCTTCCCAAACTCCCGAATTCCTGAATTCCTAATCTCCCGAATTCCCGAATTCCCGAACTCCCGAACTCCTGAATTCCCGAACTCCCAAATTCCCGAATTCCCGAATTCCCAAACTCCCGAACTCCCAAATTCCTGAATTCCCAGATTCCCAAACTCCCGAATTCCTAATCTCCCGAATTCCTGAATTCCCGAATTCCCAGATTCCCAAACTACCGAACTCCCGAATTCCCAAACTCCCGAATTCCCGAATTCCCGAATTCCCAGCAGCCCAGCCGTTCTCTCCTGGCAGAACATCGGGATTTTCCCACTTTTCCCCCCAAACCGCTGGAAAGGAGGGAATGGATGGCAGGGTGGAAATGTGGAATTCTGGCACCCTCTCGTGGATTTTTGGGACGAGCTGGGATTTTTCCCGGTTTTTCCTTTCCCAGTGACGCCGTGGAGCCGTTCAAGAGAGAGGCCGAGCCCCAAAAAGCGACCCCGGAGGGACAAAAATTGGATTTGGGAGCTCGAGGAGCTCCGGATTTCCTGGAGTGGCTTTGGAAAAACAAGGAAAAACAAAGGTGGGGAGGGAGGAAAAACCGGGATGCAGCGATTGCCTGGGAATTTGGGGGATGTGGGGGGTTTTGGGGGATTTTTGGGGGTTTTTTAATGGAATTTTTGGGGATTTTTGGGTTTTTTAAATGGAATTTTTGGGGATTTTTTGGGGTTTTTTTCATGGAATTTTTGGGGATTTTTTTGGGTTTTTAATTGAATTTTTGGGGATTTTTTGAGGTTTTTTAATGGAATTTTTGGGGATTTTTTGGGGTTTTTAAATTTAATTTTTGGGATTTTTTTGGGTTTTTTTTCATGGAATTTTTGGGGATTTTTTGGGGTTTTTAATTGAATTTTTGGGGATTTTTTGAGGTTTTTTAATGGAATTTTTGGGGATTTATTGGGGTTTTTAAATTGAATTTTTGGGATTTTTTTGAGGTTTTTTAATGGAATTTTTGGGGATTTTTTGGGGTTTTTAAATTGAATTTTTGGGATTTTTTTGGGGTTTTTTTCATGGAATTTTTGGGGATTTTTTGGGGTTTTTAAATATAATTTTTGGGGATTTTTTGGGGTTTTTAAATTGAATTTTTGGGTATTTTTTGGGGTTTTTAAATTTAATTTTTGGGGATTTTTTTGGGTTTTTAAATGGAATTTTTGGGATTTTTTTGGGTTTTTTTCATGGAATTTTTGGGGATTATTTGAGGTTTTTAATGGAATTTTTGGAGATTTTTTGAAGTTTTTTAATGGAATTTATGGGGATTTTTTGACGTTTTTAAATTTAATTTTTGGGATTTCTTGGGGTCTTTTAATGGAATTTTTGGGGATTTTTTGGGGTTTTTTAATGGAATTTTTGGGGATTTTTTGGGGTTTTGAAATTGAATTTTTGGGGATTTTTTTGAGGTTTTTTAATGGAATTTTTGGGGATTTTTTGAGGTTTTTTAATGGAATTTTTGGGGATTTTTTGGGGTTTTTAAATTGAATTTTTCGGGATTTTTGGGTTTTTTTTAATTGAATTTTTGGGGATTTTTGGGTTTTTTAATGGAATTTTTTGGGATTTTTTGGGGTTTTTTAAATGGAATTTTTTGGGGATTTTGGGACTTTTTTTTTAATTGAATTTTTGGGGATTTTTTGAGGTTTTTTTTTCACGGAATTTTTTGGGATTTTTTTGAGGTTTTTAAATTGAATTTTTGGGGATTTTGGGGTTTTTTAAATTGAATTTTTGGGGATTTTTTGAGGTTTTTAATGGAATTTTTGGGGATTTTTTGGGGTTTTTTTCATGGAATTTTTGGGGATTTTTTGGGGTTTTTTCATGGAATTTTTGGGGATTTTTTGAGGTTTTTTAATGGAATTTATTGGGATTTTTTGGGGGTTTTTCAATTGAATTTTTGGGGATTTTTTGGGGTTTTTTAATGTATTTTTTTGGGATTTTTTTGAAGGTTTTTAATGGAATTTTTTGGGATTTTTTGGTTTTTTTAAATGGCATTTTTGGGATATTTTTGGGGGGTTTTTTGGATTTTTTTGGATTTTTTGAGATTTTTAAATTAAATTTTTGGGGAGTTTTTGGGGTTTTTTAATGGAATTATTCGGGATTTTTGGTTTTTTTAAATGGCATTTTTGGGGATTCTTTGGGGGTTTTCTAATGGAATTTTTCGGGATGTTTTTGTGTTTTAATGGAATATTTGGGGATTTCTTGTTTTATTTAATGGAATTTTTGGGGATTTATTGGAGTTTTTTCATGGATTTTTTGGGGATTTTTTTGGTTTTTTTTAAATGGAATTTTGGGGGATTTTTTGGGGTTTTTTCATGGAATTTTTGGGGATTTTTTTGAGGTTTTTTAATGGAGTTTTTCGTGATTTTTGGGGGTTTTTTAAATGGAATTCGGGGGAATTTGATGTGTTTCGTACAGATTTTCTGGGCATTTTTGTAGGTTTTTTTATGGAATTTCTGGTGATTTGTTGGGTTTTGTACAGAATCTGCAGGGATTTTTTTTTTTGTTTGTTTTTTCAACTGAAATTTAGGGATTTTTTGGCTTTTCTACAAAATCTGGTGTATTTTGAGGGGTTTTTTTTATGGAATTCGTGGGGATTTGTTTCGTACAGAATTTCTGGGTATTTTTGGAGATTTTTTTTTAATGGAATTTGGGGGGGATTTCTTTGGGTTTGGTACAGAATTTGGGGGGATTTTTTTTTGGTGTTTTTTACAGAATTGGGGAATTTGTTTTTGTTTATCAAACCTGGGAATATTTCTTTGCTTTTTGGTTTTTTTTTTAATTGAAACAAGGGTTGTGTTGTGTTTTGTACAGAATTTCCAGGTATTTTTTGGTTGTGGGGTTGTTTTTTTTTTTTTTTTTTAATGGAATTTGGGGGGATTTGTTTGTTCTTTTTTACAGAATTTGGGAGGATTTGCAAAATTCCCTGTGAATTTAGGACTGGGAGAAGGGGATGTTAAAAATGGGGATTTTTTTTTTTTTCCCCTTGAACTATTTCCACAGAAAATGGAATTATTTTTATTTTATATATATATTTTTTTATATATATTTTTTTTGCAGTTTTCCAGCTCTGGAAGGCTCCGAGGGCCTGAGGGAATTTTTGGAGCAGGAATTCCTGACGTGGCTGATGTCTGGCGAGCTCTGCAGGACCACGTGAGCTCCTGAAAATCCCTTTATCCCCAAAAATTTTAGTGTCTTTTTTTGGGGGTGGGGAGGGGGAATCACATTCCCACATAATGACCGATTTTCTAAAATTATTTCAGGCAACTCCCACAAAAAAAAAAAAAAAAAAAAAAAATTTCCAGCCATTCCTGCCACATTCCCTTATTTTTAATGGAAAAATGTAATTCCTGCAATAAAACAGAGACAAAAATCCCCAAAAATCTCTGGAAAGAGGTGCTGGCGAAATTTTGCAATGGGGAAGTCAAAAAAAAAAAAAAAAAAAAGGAGAATTAATAATTTACTGAACAAATCAAAATTGGGAATAAGAGAAAGCTCCCTGTCCTTGCAGGAAAACTCTTTTTTCAAATCTGTTTCCCCCCAAAATTCCAGGGTTTTCCCACTGGGAATCCCTTTGGATGCCCAGGGATCCACAGGTTCCATGGGGGGAAATTGGATCAATAAAATTACTTTTTTTTTTTTTTTTTAAGGGTGTTTCCACAGGAATTTTTAGGAATTTTTTGTGCTTTTTTTCCCCCTGCCAGGACTGCGTAGCTCCAGAACTTTCCATGGAATTCCCACCTCATCCCACGGCCAGCAGGATTTTTCCCCTGGGAGCGTTTTCCTCATGAAATAAAGGAATTTAATTCAAATTAATAACTGTTATTAATTCCATCAATAAGATCTGGGGTTTAAAACATCATGGAAATCCCAAATAAACATCCTGGGAATGCTGGAATGGTTTGGAAGGGGTCCTAAAACCCATCCAGGGACACCAAGCTGGATTTGGACATTCCTCTGGGAATTCCATCCTGATATCCCAAATAAATATTTGATGTCCCAAATAAATTTCCCCTGTTTCAATCTGTACCTACTGCTCCGTGTCCTGTCCCCAAATCTCCTGGTGAAGGATCCCTCTCTGCTCCCTTCCAGGTTGGGACATCTCCACAAATCCTTCTCTGCTCCCAAAAACCTTCCTTGGTCCCATAAAACCTTTCTTGGTTCCACAGAATCTCCCCTGGTCAAAAAAAAAATTTCTCTGGTCTTACAAATCCTTCTCTGGTCCCATAAATCCTTCCTTGGTCCCACAGAACACTGTCTGGTTCCAAAAACCCTTCATTGATCCCAAAAATCATTCCCTGGTCTCACAAATCCTTCCCTTGTCCCACAGAACCTTCCCTGGTCAAAAAAAAACCTCACCTGGTCCCACAGGATCTTCTCTGGCCCTACAAATCCTTCTCTTGTCCCAAAAACCTTCTCTGGTCCCAAAAATCTTCCCCTGATCCCACAGTACCACCCCTGACCCCACAAATCCTCCCCTGCTCCCACAGAACATCCCCTGACCCCACAAATCCTCCCCTGCTCCCACAGAACATCCCCTGACCCCACAAATCCTTCCTTGACCCCACAAATCCTCCCCTGCTCCCACAGAACATCCCCTGACCCCACAAATCCTTCCTTGACTGCACAGTACCACCCCTGACCCCACAAATCCTCCCCTGCTCCCACATTCCTTCCCTTCTCCCCCCGTATTTTCCACCGTCTCCAACCCTCCCTCAGGACGGAGCCCGCCCTTTTCCCGCCCACCTCCTGATTGACAGCCGCTTCATCCAATCGGCGAGCGCCCAGCGTCCGCAACCCACCAATCACCGCCCGCCTTCCTGCCCCTCCCTCCCCCTCCTTCCCGCCGTCCCCGGATGCGGGAGGGAGGGGCTTGCTCGTAGCTCGGCCAATGGGAAGGGCGGACGCGGGCGCGCGGGCGCGGCGGCAGCCAATGGGCGCGGAGGACGCCGGCGGGGACACGGCCAAGGTGACGCTCCCCGCAGAGCCGCCGCCGCCGCCGGCCCGAGCGGACCCCGCGCAGGTGGGAGCCGGGCCGGGCCGGGCCGGGCCGGTGCTCGCCGCCTCCGGCCGCTCCCCGCTGGGGTCGTGCCCTTCCCTGCCAGACGGGCGCTGGGGCCTGTGCTGCCCTCAGGGGGTCGTGAGGGCGCCGGTGTGGGAAGGAGGGCGGGAGGAGCTGAGCTGGGGCTGAGCCCGGGGAAGGCACCGAGCGGGGATTAACGGGCAGGGCCGAGGGGACAGCGGGGGACACGGACGGCAGAGCCCTGAGGACAGCCGGGGACACGAGGGGGGGGGGGGCAAGGTCTTGGGAACGCGATGGGGATAACGCCTTGGGGACAGCCGGGGACACGATGAGGTTAAAACCTTGGGGATCCGAGGGGGGCAAAGCCTTGGGGAGAGCTGGGGACACGGCGAGGTTAAAACCTCGGGGACACCGCGGGGTCAATGGGACAAAGCCTTGGGGACACCGCGGGGTCAATGGGACAAAGCCTTGGGGACAGCTGAGATGTGTGACCCCGGAGGGGGCGGCCTGGGGACAGTAACACCGGGAATCCCTCTGGCTTTTGGTTTATTTTGCTCTTGATTTGTTGTAGATCCAGCAAAATGCAGGCTCCCGTGGCGCTCCTCGGCTCCCCGGTGCTGGTAGGTGCCCTTCCCTGGCAGGGCTGGGCTCATTCCCGCGGGGAATTTGGGATTCCTTCCCTGGCCTTTGGTGCCGAAGCCCTTCCTGCACACCCCAGGCTCAGCTGGGACCCGGGGGTTGTTTTAACCCGGGTTAAAGGAGGAGGGGAACAAGGTGACCTCTGGTGACACCATGTGAGTGGCTGGCACTGAGCTGCAAGGCCCAGGGCTGCTCCCAGCTGGAACTCCTGGATTTCCACTCAGGAATCCCTTTCTTTCCAGGAAGAAATGTGGGAATGTTGGAATTTCTGGGGCTGACAGCTCGCTGAGCTCAGCCTGGGGTGTGTGGAATTACTGGTGGGCTTGATCCAAGTGGCTGAAATAGAAACAGCCTCCATTAACAACCCTTTATTTTCCAGTCTTGTGGCACTGTTGGGATGTTTTGGGGGGATTTCCATGCTGGGTTTTCCTGAGGGAACACGGCTCTCTGCTCCCAGGGAGTGGCTGCAGGGGTTTGGGATGGATTTTGGGGAGAAGCTCTCCCTGCAGAGGGGGCTGGGGCTCTGGGGATGGGCTGGAGGTTCCTGAGCTGTCCCTGTCCCTGTCCCTGCAGTTCCGCTGCTGCTCCCGGGCCCTGGCCAGGCCCGTGTCCGTGGCTGTGTTCAGCAGGCCTGAGGCTCAGACTGCACAGGTGAGACTGGCGATGAGGCTTTGGGCTGATCCCCATCCTTCATCCTTCACCTTCCATCCTCATCCTGATCCTTCACCCCTATCCTCATCCCGTTGATTCAGGACCAACCCCTACCCTGCCACGCTGAGCGCCAGCCCTGAGCCGTCCCCTGAGCTGTCCCCGTCTGTCCCCGCAGGTGTCCCCGGCTGTGCCCTGTCCCGTGCCGTCCCCGAGGCCGTTCCACAGCACCGCTGTGTCCCGGGACATCGACACCGCCGCCAAATTCATCGGGGCCGGCGCCGCCACCGTGGGCGTGGCGGGTTCGGGGGCGGGGATCGGCACCGTGTTCGGGAGCCTCATCATCGGCTACGCCAGGTCAGGGGCTGGGGGCTCGGGGCTGTTCCCCGGGGGTCGGGGGAAAGGGGAGGTGCTGTCAGGGAGCAACATTCCGGGGATAGAATGAGCGTGGTGATCCAGCATTCCCTTGGAAATGGTCCCTTCTTCCCCTAAAAATGGTCCCTTCTTCCCCTAAAAATGGTCCCTTCTTCCCTTAAAAATGGTCCTTGGAAATGGTCCCTTCATCCCCTGAAGATGGTTCTTGAAAATTGTCCTTTCTTCCCCTAAAGATGGTTCTTGGCAATGGTCCCTTCATCCCCTAAAAATGGTCCTTGGAAATGGTCCCTTCTTCCCCTAAAGATGGTCCTTGGAAATGGTCCTTCCTTCCCCTAAAAATTGTCCCTTCTTCCCCTAAAGATGGTCCTTGAAAATGGTCCCTTCATCCCCTAAAGATGGTCCTTGGAAATGGTCCCTTCTTCCCTGTAAAATGAGACTCTAAAAACGTCCCCTCCTCCCCTAAAAAGGTCCCCTCTTCCCCTAAAAATGATCCTTTAAAAAGGTCCCCTGTTCCATTAAAAATGGTCCCCTCTTCCCTAAAAATGATCCTTTAAACTGGTCCCCCATTCCTCTAAAACTGGATCCAGGGTTTAACATCCCTAAAAACAGGGTAAAGCCCTGGATATCCCATGGATCCCATCCCGTGGGTCCCATCCCATCCCAGCTGCTCCCTGCACTGCCACTGCTCTGGGCTTCCAATCCTGGGAATACCTGGGTTTATTCCCTGCTTTAGGGCCTCATTCCCTGTTTCTATTCCCTGGTTTGGGGCCTCATTCCCTGTTTTTATTCCCTGGTTTGGGGCCTGATTCCCTGTTTCTATTCCCACGTTTGGGGCCTCATTCCCTGTTTCTATTCCCACGTTTGGGGCCTCATTCCCTGTTTCTATTCCCACGTTTGGGGCCTCATTCCCTGTTTCTATTCCCACGTTTGGGGCCTCATTCCCTGTTTCTATTCCCACGTTTGGGGCCTCATTCCCTGTTTCTATTCCCTGCTTTAGGGCCTCATTCCCTGTTTCTATTCCCACGTTTGGGGCCTCATTCCCTGTTTTTATTCCCTGCTTTAGGGCCTCATTCCCTGTTTCTATTCCCACGTTTGGGGCCTCATTCCCTGTTTCTATTCCCACGTTTGGGGCCTCATTCCCTGTTTCTATTCCCACGTTTGGGGCCTCATTCCCTGTTTCTATTCCCACGTTTGGGGCCTCATTCCCTGTTTCTATTCCCACGTTTGGGGCCTCATTCCCTGTTTCTATTCCCACGTTTGGGGCCTCATTCCCTGTTTTCTCTCCCGTTTCCCCGTGCCAGGAACCCCTCCCTGAAGCAGCAGCTCTTCTCCTACGCCATCCTGGGCTTCGCTCTGTCCGAGGCCATGGGGCTCTTCTGTTTGATGGTGGCATTCCTGATCCTCTTTGCCATGTGACAGCTCCAGGGGCTGCCCGGCCTCTCCTCCTCCAGCCTCACCAGTAAAACAAGGATTTCTCTACTCAAATCCCTCCTTGCCGATGTTTCTTCCTTTTATTTTTCACTTCCCGGGGGAGATTTTTTTTTTTTTTTTTTTTTTTTTCCTTTTGACCTGCGTGGAAAATCCCAGCTGTGGGATGAGGAATGGGGTGGAAAACTTTAAGGTGGAGTCAGTTCAAATCTGCCAAAATCCCCTCCAGAATTGGGTCCTGGGAAAGCAGGGGTTGGGGTTGGTTATTGGGGAGAATTCCTTCTTTTTGGGGGCTGGGATGGAATTCCCTGAGGAAAAAAGAAATTGCTGCTTTGGGGATTTTTTTTTTTTTCCTCTTTATTTTTCACCTTCTGGGGAAGATTTTGGCCTGGGTGGAAAATCCCAGCTCTGGGATGGAAAACAAAGGTGGAGTTGACTCAAATCTGCAGAAATCTCCCCAAAATTGGGTCCTGGGAAAACAGAGCTCCGGGAGAGGAGGTTGAAGTTGGAATTCCTGGGAATCTGTGGCTGCCCTGTCCCTGGGATGTCCTTGGATGGGATTTAAGGTCCTTCCACACACAAACCATTCCAGAATCCCAGGACAGGGGTTGGGCGGAAGGGAATTCCCAGGAATTGTCCCCATTCTGGGAATTCTCACCATGGAGCTGTCAAGTCCCTCCTCAAAGCAAAGTTCCCACAAAAACCCCGGAGCTGAGGGCATTTTTACTCCTGTGCCTCATCCTTTTAAAAACTTGGAAGAAGAATTCCCAAGTCCCACCCAAATCCTGGGATTTTGGGTGAGGCAGCCACTCCTTTAAGGAAAGGGAGCCCGGAGGGAGCTTGGCTCATTATCCTCTTGAAGTAATTAAATTAATGAGTGCAGCCACTCCTTGTGCCCAGAGCCTCAGGCACTGGCTGAGACCTTCCTGGGATTGGGATTGGGATACAGGGGAATGGGAATGGGATACGGGGATTGGGAATGGGATACGGGGGAATGGGATTGGGACACTGGGAATGGGATACAGGGGAATGGGATTGGGACATGGGGAATGGGAATGGGACACTGGGAATGGGAATGGGATACAGGGGAATGGGATTGGGATACAGGGGAATGGGATTGGGATACAGGGGAATGGGATTGGGACACAGGGAATGGGAATGGGACATGGGACATGGGACACTGGGAATGGGACACAGGGATTGGGAATGGGACATGGGACACTGGGATGGGTGGCTCTGTTTGGGGACATTCCTGGGAATAGGAATGGGACACAAGGCTGGGTTTGGGGGCATTCCTGGGAAAGGGACACAGGGAATGGATGGAATTCCTGGGAGGGGAAGGTGCTGAGGGGAGCTCGGCTTTAAAAGTTCCAAGATTTGGAAAAACATGGCTGTGGAAAGAGAAGCTCAGTGTTCTCGCTGAGCTGGAGAGGGAAATTCCCAGGATTCTGGGCAGGAATTGGTGAACCTAAAGCAGGGCCAGGTCTTGGGGAATCCTCCTGGAGAACAGGACAGCGTTACCTGGGAGCTGAGTTACGTTTATCCTCTCTGGGAATCCGGGTCGGAATTCCCTGCATCCCCGGGAAGCAGCGGTGTCCTTGGAGCTGGAATGGCCGAGCTCGCCTGGGACGCTCCAGGAATGTTCCTTTTCCCTTTCCCACCTCTCTGATCCAGCTGTTTTCCATCCTGAGGGTGCTGGGAGCCCCTGGGTGCTGCCTGATCCCACTGCTGGATCCAAACCGGGACCGACCCCATCCCCGTGTCCCCAGCACCCCGACCCCATCTGGCACTTCCCAACAAACAGCACGAGAGGAAACAGCCTCGAGTTGTGCCAGGAAAGAATTAGGTTGGAATTTTTTGGGGAAAAAAAAAAAAAAAAAAAAAAGATCCCTGCTGGAAGGGGGCCCAGGTGGATCCAGGCCCTGGAAGGGTTTAAAAACCGAGGGGATGGCGCTTGGAGACGCGGGTGAGCAGGGTGGGGTTTGGTGATCTTGGAACCAGCGAGTGTCCCTGGTGGGAAAGGATCCATCGGGATCATCCCGTCCATTACTGGGACACCCCAAAATCCAGCCCCGTGCATCCCTCAGAGCGCTGTCCAAACACTCCTGGAGCTCTGACAGCCTCAGGGCCGTGTCCATTCCTTGGCGAGTAACAATCCCGGAGGTCTTTCCCACCCTTTTTGCATCCATAATCCCGCCTTTCCTCAAACTCTCCCAAAAACCCCCCGAATTCCCGTCTCCCTCCCGCCAGACCTCCCGCCCAGCAGGGGGCGCTGTGGCGGCTCCTCCCCTCCCCAATTCCCCCGAGGCGCCTCTGCGGAAGAGCCGCTCCGCCCGCCGCTCTATGGTACCGGGGCGGGCGGCGTGGGCGGCGCGGGGCCGCTCTGGCCGCGCGCCTCGCTGGTGCGGAGTCCCGGAAGCGGCGCGGGCCGAGGCCGCAATGGCGGAGAGCCCGGCGGCCGAGGACGCGGCCCCGGCTCCGGCCGCGGTGCTGGCGGCGGGCGGCGGCAGCGCCTCCCCCAGCGCCGCCGGCGCCGCGGGGACCCCCGGCGTCTTCATCCCCGCCGAGCTCTGGGCGGCGGCGGGGTTCGGCGCGGCCGCGGCGCCCGGCAGCGGCGCGGCTCCCGGCGGCGGCGGCGGCGGCGGCGCTCCCATGGCGGCGGCGGCGGCGGCGGGGGCCGCGCTCCTCACGCACTCCGCCTTCTGGGACCCCACGGTGAGCGGCGACTGGGACAGCGAGCGGCCCAGCCCGGCCTGCCTGCTGCGGATCAAACGGTGAGCGGGACAGCGGCGGAGCGGGGCCCGGGCACGGAGCGGGGCCCGGGGCACGGAGCGGGGCCCGGGCACGGAGCGGGGCCCGGGACACGGAGCGGGGCCCGGGGCACGGAGCGGGGCCCGGGCACGGAGCGGGGCCCGGGCACGGAGCGGTTCGGTTCGGCTCGGCCCCGCGGCCGGGAATGGGCCCCGGGACACGGGCCCGGCCACAGCGCCGGGACAATCGTGGGGACAGGTCGTGGTCCCGGGACAATCGTGGGAGCAGGTCCTGGTCTCTCCCGGTGTCCCGGGACAGTCGTGGGACACGTCCTGGTCTCTCCCGGTGTCCCGGGGCTCTCCCGGGCACAGCCCCCCGTCCCCACCGTGCCCTGGCGTCCCAGGATCCCGGACAGGTTTGGCTGGGAAGGCGCCTTGGGCAGGGACACTTCCCTCTGTCCCAGCTGTTCCCAGCCCTCTCCAACCCGCCCGGGATCCCCCTGGAATTCCTGCCGGGATCCCCCTGGAATTCCTGCCGGAACCCCCCTGGAATTCCTGCCGGGACCCCCCTGGAATTGCTGCTGGCACCCCCTGCCCAGTTGTTCCCACTCCTCCCAGCAGAATTCACTGGTGCCAGAATTCCCTGGGCACCGCTGGGATGTGCCCTAAATCTGGTCAGAATTCCCAAATGATCAAATCCAAACATTCCCACCCAACCTTCCCCATTCCCGACTTTTCCTGGGATCCCTGTGGATCCCGTTGGGATGAGGGATCAGCCCAAGCCCTTCCCAGGCTCCTGCTCACCCCTGGAGCTTAGATCCCGAATCCCAGAGACGGATCTGCATTTCTGGGGACTTTTGGGGGATTTTTTTGGGGATTTTTGGGAAGTTTCCAGCCCAGGGCAGGCAGGGAGGGGAGAATTTCTGCTGCTCTCAGCTGGGAATCTCGCTGAGGCGGGATGGGAAGCTCTGGTTTTGGGAAAAGGTTTGGGAGGATGGAATTGTGCATTTTTTCCGTGATCTGTGCATATCTGGGGGGGATTTGTTGGGGTTTGGTGCTCGCAGTTCTTGGGGATGAGGTTTGGGAGCTCTGGAATCCCTGCCCTGATCCTTTAACCCCAAATTCATCCCAGGCAAACATTCCCGGGAGGGGCTGAGTCACAGCCAGGGCAGAATGAGTGACTGGGGGGAAAGGAGTCCTGGAAATAACTGGGAGTGGGGAGGGAAAACCTGGGCTGGGAAAAGAGGTGGAACCCAAAACTCAGCTGGGACAACCTGGGGATGAGCTCCTGAGGGGAAATTCACAGCAGGAATTTAATTTATTTTCATTTTTCATTTCTGTTTTAATTTTCATTTTATTTTCATTTTTGCTTTAATTTTTATTTCCTATTTTAATTTTTTTATTTATGCATTTTTAATTTTAATTTTAACTTTTAATTTTATTTATTAATTCATTTTTATTTTCATTTTTATTTTTTTTTTTATTTTTTTTATCTTTATTTTTTCAATTCCTGGTGCTGGAAGTGGTGAAACTCCAGGGCCGAGTTCCTCCAGGTGTTCTCCAGGACACCTCAACCTCTTTTCAGGATAAATTCCAGGAGCTCACCCAAAAACCCTCCAGAGCCAGGACAAAACCTCCCAAAAATAACCTTACATTTTAAATTTAAACCCCGATTTTTAAAAATGTGAAACAAAAAAACCAAAACTCTCTTTCCCAATCCCCAAATTGAAATGAAAAGTTAAAATCCCGACCCCGGCTGACTGCCGTTCCCTTTTCCAGGGATATCATGTCCATCTACAAGGAGCCTCCCCCGGGAATGTTCGTGGTGCCTGATCCCCACGACATGACCAAGGTCAGCGGGGCTTGGGGTTCTCGGGGTTCCCTCGGCTCCTCCGGGGCTGCTGCGGGGTTGGGAAGGGCTTGGGAAGGGGTTGGGAATGGTGGGAGGGTTTGGGAAGGGGTTGGGAATGGGTTTGGGAATGGGTTGGGAAGGGGTTGGGAATGGTGGGAGGGTTTGGGAATGGGTTGGGAAGGGTTTGGGAATGGGTTGGGAAGGGGTTGGGAAGGGGTTGGGAATGGTGGGAGGGTTTGGGAAGGGGTTGGGAATGGATTGGGAATGGGTTGGGAAGGGGTTGGGAATGGTGGGAGGGTTTGGGAAGGGGTTGGGAATGGGTTGGGAAGGGGTTGGGAATGGTGGGAGGGTTTGGGAATGGTGGGAGGGTTTGGGAATGGGTTGGGAAGGGTTTGGGAATGGGTTGGGAAGGGGTTGGGAATGGTAGGGAAAGTTTTGGGAATGGGTTGGGAATGGTGGGAGGGTTTGGGAATGGGTTGGGAATGGTTTGGGAAGGGGTTGGGAATGGGTTGGGAAGGGCTTGGGAATGGTGGGAGGGTTTGGGAACACTGGAATTTTTGGGAATGCTGGATGCTTTGGGACCGCTGTAGCCATGGAGGCTTTGGGAACACCGGAGTGTTTGGGAATGCCAGGAGGTTTTCTGGGAGCGCCAGGAGGTTTTTTGGGAACACGGGTGCCGTGTGTCCCCGCAGATCCACGCGCTGATCACGGGTCCCTTTGACACCCCCTACGAGGGCGGCTTCTTCCTGTTCCTGTTCCGCTGCCCCCCGGACTACCCCATCCACCCGCCCCGCGTCAAGCTCATGACCACGGGCAACAACACCGTCAGGTTCAACCCCAACTTCTACCGCAACGGCAAGGTCTGCCTCAGCATCCTGGGGTAAGCCGGGTCTACGGGGTGAGCCGGGCCTAAGGGGTAAACCGGGCCTAAGGGGTGAGTCGGGCCTAAGGGGTGAGCTGGGCCTAAGGGGCGAGCCGGGCCTAAGGGGCGAGGTGGGCCTAAGGGGTGAGCCGGGCCTAAGGGGCGAGGTGGGCCTAAGGGGCGAGCCGGGCCTAAGGGGTAAACCAGGCCTAAGGGGTGAGGTGGGCCTAAGGGGTGAGCCGGGCCTAAGGGGTAAACCAGGCCTAAGGGGTGAGCTGGGCCTAAGGGGTGAGCTGGGCCTAAGGGGCGAGGTGGGCCTAAGGGGTGAGCCGGGCCTAAGGGGTAAACCAGGCCTAAGGGGTGAGGTGGGCCTAAGGGGTAAACCAGGCCTAAGGGGTGAGCTGGGCCTAAGGGGTAAACCAGGCCTAAGGGGTGAACCGGGCCTAAGGGGTGAGCCGGGCCTAAGGGGTGAGGTGGGCCTAAGGGGCGAGCCGGGCCTAAGGGGCGAGCCGGGCCTAAGGGGTGAGCCGGGCCTAAGGGGTGAGCCGGGCCTAAGGGGCGAGCCGGGCCTAAGGGGCGAGGTGGGCCTAAGGGGCGAGCCGGGCCTAAGGGGTCTGCCTGAGCATCCTGGGGTAAGCTGGGCCCAGGTGAGCAGTAGCACGAGGACAGGGCGCAGTTTAGGCCGTGCCTGGGGAAGTTCAGATCCGGGTGAGGTCCCACAGGTCAGGTCCAGCTCTGCTCTATTAATTAATTAATTAATTAATTGCTGAATTGCCGTTTGTGTCCCAGCACGTGGACAGGCCCGGCCTGGAGCCCAGCCCAGAGCATCTCCTCAGTGCTGATCTCCATCCAGTCCCTGATGACTGAGAACCCGTACCACAACGAGCCCGGCTTCGAGCAGGTGAGAGCCCTGCACACCTGGGGAGGAGCACACCTGGGGAGGAGCACACCTGGGGAGGAGCACACCTGGGGAGGAGCACACCTGGAGAGGAGCACACCTGGGGAGAGCACACCTGGGGAGGGCACACCTGGGGAGGAGCACACCTGGAGAGGAGCACACCTGGGGAGGGCACACCTGGGGAGAGCACACCTGGGGAGGAGCACACCTGGGGAGAGCACACCTGGGGAGGAGCACACCTGGGGAGAGCACACCTGGGGAGGGCACACCTGGGGAGGAGCACACCTGGAGAGGAGCACACCTGGGGAGAGCACACCTGGGGAGGGCACACCTGGGGAGAGCACACCTGGCACTGGGAGCCCTGGCTGGTTCTGGTCTGGACTGGTCCGCAGTGGTCAGGGACTGGGCTCTGGACTGGTCAGGACCGGTCAGAGCCAGCCCTGGACCGGTCAGGACCAGTCAGGACCGGTCAGAGCCAGCCCTGGACCGGTCAGGACCGGTCAGAACCAGCCCTGGACCGGTCAGGACCGGTCAGAGCCAGCTCTGCTCTCCCCATCCCGATGTTTCCCAGGAGCGGCACCCCGGGGACAGCAAGAACTACAACGAGTGCATCCGGCACGAGACCATCCGGGTGGCCGTGTGTGACATGCTGGAGGGGAAATGTCCCTGCCCCGAGCCCCTCCGGTACTGGGGACACTGGGAGGGACTGGGGGAGCACTGGGAGGGGCTGGGGGGCTCTGTCCCCTCCCCTCAGCCCCTGGGGACGGCCTGGATGGCCCAGCAGGAGCCCTGGGTGGCCCAGAGGGTGCCCTGGGTGGCCCAGAGGGAGCCCTGGGTGGCCCAGAGGGTGCCCTGGGTGGCCCAGAGGGAGCCCTGGGTGGCCCAGAGGGAGCCCTGGGTGGCCCAGAGGGTGGCCTGGGTGGCCCAGCAGGAGCCCTGGATGGCCCAGAGGGTGGCCTGGGTGGCCCAGAGGGTGCCCTGGGTGGCCCAGCGGGAGCCCTGGGTGGCCCAGCGGGAGCCCTGGGTGGCCCAGCAGGAGCCCTGGATGGCCCAGAGGGTGCCCTGGGTGGCCCAGCGGGTGCCGTGGGTGCTGCCACACGGGGCGGTGACCGTCGTGTCCCTGTCCCCAGGGGTGTCATGGAGAAATCCTTCATGGAATATTTGGATTTCTACGAGGGTGTGTGCAAGGAGAGACTCTACCTGCAGGGCCAGACCATGCAGGTGAGTGGGGAGGGGACAGGCACGGCCTGGGGACACAGCTGGGACACAGCTGGGACACATCTCAGGATCCTCTCCAGTGGGAATCTCAGGACCCTCTCTGGAGGGAATTAGAGGAGATGGGGAATTCCAGGATCCTGACCAAGGGGAATTTCAGATCGTCTCCAGGAGGAATCTCGGGATCCTCTCCAGGGGGAATTCAGGAAGCAGCTCTGGAGGGAATTTAGGGAGACTGGGGGAATTCAAGGATCCTGTCCAGGGGGAATTCAAGGATCCTCTCCAGGAGAAATCTCAGGATCCCGTCCAGGGGGAATTTGAGATCCTGTCCAGGGGGAATTCAAGGATCCCGTCCAGGGGGAATTCAAGGCTCCCGTCCAGGGGGAATTCAAGGCTCCTGTCCAGGAGGAATTTCAGGATCCTGTCCAGGGGGAATTTGAGATCCTGTCCAGGGGGAATTCAAGGATCCTGTCCAGGGGGAATTCAAGGCTCCTGTCCAGGGGGAATTTGAGATCTTGTCCAGGAGAAATCTCAGGATCCTGTCCAGGGGGATTTCAGGATCCTCTCCAGGAGAAATCTCAGGATCCCGTCCAGGGGGAATTCAAGGATCCCGTCCAGGGGGAATTCAAGGCTCCCGTCCAGGGGGAATTTGAGATCCATTGCAGCAGGAATCCCAGGACCCTCTGCACCCCGCAGAACTCTCCCCATTCTCCCCCCAGCCCCTCTCCCACACGGCTCCCCCCTGTCGGTACCAGCGAAGATTGATTTTATTTTGCTTTTCCAGGACCCGTTCGGGGAGAAGCGCGGGCACTTCGATTACCAGGCGCTGCTGGGGCGGCTGCAGGGGCTGCGGGCGCGGCTGCAGGAGCGGCAGCAGCAGGACAGCGCCGACATGGACTCGGAGAGCAGCTCCTCGGAGCCCGAGCCGGACACTCAGACCTGCCCCAAGGTTTAGCTACGCCCTGAGCCGGGCTTAAGAACTGCGGCACAGCCAGGCCGGGGATGGGGAGAGCTGCGGGATCCCCGCCTCGCCTCCCTCCCCTTCCTCCCGCACCGCCCCCGACCGCCGGGAGAGCTCCCCGAGAGAATTCCCTGAGAGGAGAATTCCCAAAAAAAGCCAGAGACAAAGCCGAGCTGGGGACAGGCTCCTCTTGGACAAAGGTACTTCCTGGCGTGTGCCATCAGGTGGTTTTTTGGGGGGTTGTTTATTTTTGGAGAACGCCTACACACTGGTTGGGATTTCTTTTTTGTTGTTTTTTTTTTTTGTTTGTTTTTATCCTTTTTTTTTCTGTTTTTTTTTTTTTTTTTTTTTGTTTCTCCGTTCATTAAAGAATGAGCTCTAGACTGCAAATCCTTGAGAGCTTTTCTGCCCCTGGGCAGGGAGGGAGCTCTTCCCTGGAGCTGCGGGAGTGCTTGGATAATCCAGGGTGTGTCCAGGTGGAATTTGGGGCCTCCCTGGTGTCTTTTCTTCTAGGCAGACCAAAGATTTAAAAAAAAAAAAAAACAAATAAAATAAAAGGAAATTCTCACTGCTGGAACTGGGGCTCCTTCCCCAAAGCTTTACTGGAGCCCTGGGGCACTTTGGAGACTTCATGTGGCAAGTGGGAACTGCAGGAAATCCATGGATTTCTTCATCCTGGAAGTTTGGGAAGGAAAGGGAGGAGGGGGAGCACTCGGAGATCCCAGTTCGGTGTCGATTTCTCCAAATTTTGGTTTGGATTCAGCGGTTTTTTCGGAGGGTTTTATTTTATTTCTTATTTTTTCTCTCCTGGTGGAGCTGTTTTTTCCTCACCTGGAATTCTTCTGCTTCCCACCTTGGGTCGGTGTCACCTCGAATTCCTCTCCTGTCCCCTCCCTCCCTGCTGCCATCCCCCCACCTTGGGGAAAAAAAAAGAACAATTCCGGGCGGATTCTCGGACAAATTCCTTTGCCAAACGTTGTAAAAATTCTGCATTTTGAGACTGCTCAGAGCAGGATTTGTCCTGGCAGTGACACGGGAGCGGTGCCACCCCAAAAAATTCCACATTTTCCAGGGAGCCGAGCCCGGGGAAGGATCCACTGGAGCAGAGTTTGGGTGATCCAAGAGCTTCAACACTCGATATTTTTTTTGTTGTTTTTTTTTTCCACCCCCTCAACCCCGGTTATTTTTATTGACAAAACCCAGCACAAAATTGCACATTTTGTCCCTCTCCCAGTTCACTCCTCACCAGTTTGGATCCCTGCTGGTGCTGAGAGAACTTCCCAGCCCGGGCTCCTCATCCTGAGGGACCAGGAGGAGCCAAAAAAAAAAAAAAAAAAAAAAAAAATCCCAAAGAAACCCCAGGAAGGATTGGGGATTTGGGATTGCTCTGGGTGGGGAAGGTGGAAAATTCGGGAATTTCGGTGGAACAACTTGGGAAAAACAACTTGGGAATTGTTTTCCCTCTTGATCCAGATGCCCCTGGGGCTGGTTGGGATTTAACCCTTGAGTGCAGGGATCCCGAGGTGTCACCTTTTGTCACCTTTTGTCCCCGGAGCAGCCTCGGGGCGGGGCTGGGAATTGCCTTATCCCGGCTCTGCTCCCCCTGAGGGACGGAGGGAATTCTGTCCCCCTGTCCCCAATTCCAAGTGACAATCCTCGAGCCACTGCGGTAGGCAGAGACGTTTTAGCAAACGGATTTTTTTTTTTAGATTTAAATGGAGTTGAAAAGGAAATAAATGCACAAGAGTCACTCGGAGATCTCTGGTTGTTGTTCTGTTGTACACGAGAGTTCCGATTCTTTTTGCTTTCTTCTTTTTTGGTTTGTTTGGTTTTTTTTGTTTTTTTCCCCGTTTATTTTTTTCCTTTTTTTTTTCCTCCTTTTGTGCAATAAAGTTTCTGTTTTTGGCAGAACGGATCCCGTGGTATTCCTTAGTGGGAATATTTATGGAGTGAGGATTTCCTGGGGCACTACAGGACAGGTTTGGTTTTTTCCCCCAGTTTTCCCACAGCTGGGAGCCAAAATCCCATTTCCTGCTGCAAATCCCACTTGCATCCTCATTTTCCACAATCTCTGGCATTTCCACCCAAAAGCAGGCAGTGAATCCAGCAGGGATTCATCCCACGGAAATTCCCAAGCTCAGGAACTTTTTACAAAACCTTTATTGCCAGTCCTGATATCCCTGGGATCGTGGGGACGGGACGGACCCCGAGTATTCCGGGAGGGAATCGGGGAAGGATTCCAGCCAGGATCCCAAACAATCCCGGGAAGGATCCCAGCTGGGATTCCTGGGGATTCCAGAGGACTCCAGCAGGGATTTCCAAGGATTCCAGGAGGGATTCCTGGGGGGATTCCTCGGGATTCCAGCTGGAATTCCCAAAGATTCCTGGGGGGATTCTCAGGGGGATTGCAGGAGGGATTCCTTAGGATTCCAGCTGGGATTCCCAGGGATTCTGCAGGACTCCGGGAGGGTTCCAGCCACCATTCCCGGGGTTCCAGGTGCACTCAGGGCTCAGCACTCCCCGGGGCCGGCTCGGGGGCTCCGTCCTGGCCGTGGAGCTCCGAGAAGAGCGCGGGCAACCAAAACTGGGGCTCGGCCGGAGCCTGGGAGTCCAGCCAGGCCATGCCCTCCTTCAGCAGGTGTTCCTGGGAATGGGAATGACTGGGAATGACTGGGAATGACTGGGAATGGGAACGGGAACCCAGCCAGGCCATGCCCTCCTTCAGCAGGTGTTCCTGGGAATGGGAATGACTGGGAATGGGAACTGGAACCCAGCCAGGCCATGCCCTCCTTCAGCAGGTGTTCCTGGGAATGGGAATGACTGGGAATGACTGGGAATGACTGGGAATGGGAACTGGAACCCAGCCAGGCCATGCCCTCCTTCAGCAGGTGTTCCTGGGAATGGGAATGACTGGGAATGACTGGGAATGACTGGGAATGACTGGGAATGACTGGGAATGACTGGGAATGACTGGGAATGACTGGGAATGGGAACGGGAACCCAGCCAGGCCATGCCCTCCTTCAGCAGGTGTTCCTGGGAATGGGAATGACTGGGAATGGACTGGGAATGACTGGGAATGGGAATGGGAACCCAGCCAGGCCATGCCCTCCTTCAGCAGGTGTTCCTGGGAATGGGTTGGAATAGACTGGGAATGGATTGGGAATGGACTGGGGACCGACTGGAAATGGATTGGGATGGACTAGGGAGCCATTCCCAACCCCATTTTCCCATTTTTTTCCCCATTTCCCCCCATTTTTTTCCCCACCTACCAGCACCTGCTTCGCTCGCTCCGTCTCCCACTTGAGGCTGGCCCGGATCTCACTGACTGTCACAAACCCCTTTTTCTGGGAATAAAAACCAGGAAAAATCCCCCCTGGAATTCCATGCATGGCCCAGCAGAGCGGGGACAGCTCGGGCTCATCCCAGGCCAGCCCAATCCCAGGATTTTATGGGAACAAGGAGATTTTCCTGGCTGCTTTTCACCCGGATTTAAATCCAGATTTAAACCCACACTTCAGCAGCTTCGCCCTCAAGCCTGATCCAATTCCCAGTCCTGGAAGCACCAATTCCTCATTCCCAGCCCATTCCCACCTCTGCCAGCTGCAGCACCACGGTGTGATCCATGTTCAGCTCCGCTGGCACTGACTGCACCAGGAACGTTCCTCCCACCGGGATGATCCCAAATCCACTCCCCAAAACCTTCAGCTTCTTGATGGCCCGGAGCAAATCATCCCTGGGGAGGAGCAGAGGCACCCTGAGCTTCCCCAGCTGCAATCCCAGGAATTTGGTTTTATCAAGGAATTCGGGACTGGGGGTTTTTGCATCTGGGTACGTGCTGAACTTGAAGGGTCAGCCCCAAAAAATGGGAGTTTTGTCCTAAAAATCCCTGAGGATCCCAGAGAAACCAGGGAGCATGCAGCAGGAATTGTGGATCCAGCAGGAATTGTGGATCCAGCACTAAATCCCTGGAATCTCCAGATCTGTGCCCTTTTCCCACCCCAAGTCCCAAGGATTCCCAAATCCCGAGGATTCCCAAATCCCAGCACTCACTGGCTGATGGATCCGTGCCCTTTTCCCACCCCAAATCCCGAGGATTCCCAAATCCCGAGGATTCCCAAATCCCAGCACTCACTGACTGATGGATCCGTGCCCTTTTCCCACCCCAAATCCCAAGGATTCCCAAATCCCAAGGATTCCCAAATCCCAGCACTCACTGGCTGATGGATCCGTGCCCTTTTCCCACCCCAAATCCCAAGGATTCCCAAATCCCGAGGATTCCCAAATCCCAGCACTCACTGGCTGATGGATCCGTGCCCTTTTCCCACCCCAAATCCCAAGGATTCCCAAATCCCGAGGATTCCCAAATCCCAGCACTCACTGGCTGACGTCCTGGGCGAATTTCCCCCTTCCCTTCAGCACCTGCTGCTGCAGCTCCTCCAGGGTGATCAGGCCTGGGAATGAGGGAATTGTTCCCGGGATTGTTCCCGGGATTTCCCTGCCCTGACAAATCCCAGCCCCGGCAGATCGATCCCGTGGTTTTGTGGGATTTATGGGGTTGATTGACTGATGGGATCGATCCAGGTTTCCCTGGCTCTGCTGGAGCCTGTTCCCAGTGTGAGGTTGCCTTTTTTGGGATGAGGAGCATCCACTCTGGGAATTCCAACACTCTGGGAATCCCTCAGATTGTTCCCTTTCCCCATGGATTTATGGGATCAGGGGATGGATCCCCAGGATCAGTGATGGATCCCCCAGGATCACAGAGAAAAGGGGTGGATCACCTGGATCGCTGGGATCATGTGGACTGGGGATGATGGATCCCCAGGATCTGGGGTAGATTCCCTGGATCAGGGATGATCAATCTCTGGGATCAGGGATGGTGGATCACTGTGCTCAGGGATGATGGATCCCGGGATCAGGGACTGGGGTGGATCCCCGGGATCGGGGAGGATCCCCGGGATCGGGGACTGGGGCGGATCCCCGGGATCGGGGATTTGGGCGGATCCCCTGGATCGGGGATTGGGGCGGATCCCCGGGATCAGGGATTTGGGCGGATCCCCTGGATCGGGGATTGGGGCGGATCCCCGGGATCGGGGATTTGGGCGGATCCCCGGGATCGGGGATTGGGGCGGATCCCCGGGATCGGGGATTGGGGCGGATCCCCGGGATCGGAGATTGGGGCGGATCCCCGGGATCGGGGATTGGGGCGGATCCCCGGGATCGGGGATTGGGGCGGATCCCCGGGATCGGGGTGGATCCCCGGGATCGGGGATTTGGGCGGATCCCCGGGATCGGGGATTGGGGCGGATCCCCGGGATCGGGGACTGGGGTGGATCCCCGGGATCGGGGATTGGGGCGGATCCCCGGGATCGGGGATTTGGGTGGATCCCCGGGATCGGGGATTGGGGCGGATCCCCGGGATCGGGGATTTGGGTGGATCCCCGGGATCGGGGATTTGGGCGGATCCCCGGGATCGGGGATTTGGGTGGATCCCCGGGATCGGGGATTTGGGCGGATCCCCGGGATCAGGGATTTGGGTGGATCCCCACCTCCGTTGCGGTGTTTCAGTGCCAGGCACACCTCGATGATCTGCACCCCCAGCTCGTAGTAGAAATCTCCAACTCCCAACATCTCCGCCCAGAACCCTTTTCCAGCTGGGAAAGGACAGGGAAAAAAGGGAAATCAGGGAAGAGGGATCACCGGGAAATCCCTCCTGGAGCAGCTCCCACCCACTGTGGGACACGGATCTGGGGGATCTGTCCCTGATGGGAACGGGAAATGGGAAATGGAATGGGGACTGGGGGATGGGAATGAGGGATGGGAGATGGGAATGGATGGGGAGGGACAGGGACAGGAAGGGGACGGGGACAAGGATGGGAACAGGAATGGGATGGGAAGGGGAACGGGGATGGGAATGGGGACAGGGATGGGAATAGGGATGAGACAGGGACAGGAAGGGGACGGGGACAAGGAGGACACCCCAAGCACTGCCGAGCTCCAGCCCCATCCCGTGGGAATTCCCAGCCCCCAGGCAAGGAGCACCCCGAGGTGCCCCGCAGCCATTCCCAGGGGATCCGAGCAGCTGCAATTCCCCCAGCAGAAATTCCGGGCTGCAGGAGCGGGACGAGCCCCTGCCCCTCACAGGCCAGCGGGTCCACGCCGATGGTGGCACACATGTCCTGGAACTGCACCCGGAATTCCGGGCTCTTCCGGATCTCCTGCTTGTGCTTGCTGGCAAACGCCTCCAGGTGAGTCCGGAACATCTCCAGCTGCTTGGACATCTGTGGGGAAAGCGGGAATGACGGGATCAGGGCACGGGAAATGGGGTGGGAATGGGGAATGGGAACGGGGACGGGAACAGGGAATGGGATGGGAACGGGGAATGGGGACAGGGACGGGGAATGGGGACAGGGACGGGGAATGGGGACAGGGAATGGGATGGGAACGGGGAATGGGGACAGGAACAGGGAATGGGGACAGGAAATGGGATGGGAACGGGGAATGGGGACAGGGAATGGGATGGGAACGGGGAATGGGGACAGGGACGGGGAATGGGGACAGGGACGGGGAATGGGGACAGGGACGGGGAATGGGAACGGGGAATGGGACAGGAACAGGGAATGGAACAGGAACAGGGAATGGGACGGGAACAGGAACAGGAACAGGGAATGGAACAGGAACAGGGAATGGGACGGGAACAGGAACAGGAACAGGGAATGGAACAGGAACAGGGAATGGGACGGGAACAGGGAATCCCCACCTGTGCCAGCTGATCCTCAGCCAGGACCGTCCCTCGCTCCTTGTACTTGGCCTGCGGGGGAACAACGGGATGGGGGCACGTGAAGGGAGGGACAATCCCGACCCGGAACAATCCCGACCCCTCACCCCAAAACCGGGGCTCTGACCCCTTCCCCCCGCCTCCCACAGCACCGAGAGCCCCCGGCCCTTCCCCACCCAACGCCGGGGACGCGGGTGTCCCCGGCCGCTGGCAGCGCCGGGGTCCCGGGCCACTCCCGCTCGTGTCCCGCCGTTCCGTGTGTCCCGTGCCGGTTTATTCCCGCTCACCTCCGTCAGTTTTTTCCTGGCGATCGCCCCCGCCCCCACCCCCCGCCGGTGCATCCCGGCCCCGCCGCCGGCGCGCCCGCTGTGACGTAATCGAGCGGCGGCGGACGCGTTTGCGTCATCAACACGCGACGAGTCCCGCGCGGGAAAGGGCGGGAAAAGGGTGGGAATGGGACCCCTCTCCTCTCCCCCTCCCCTGACCCCTCAGTGAGGGAGAAGGGGAAAGGGGAAAGGGGAAAGGGAATTGTGAGGGGATAGATGGGAATTGTGAGGGGATAAGTGGGAATTGTGAGGGGTAAATGGGAATTGTGAGGGGATAAATGGGAATTGTGAGGGGATAAAGGGAATTGTGAGGGGGTAAATGGGAATTGTGAGGGGTAAATGGGAATTGTGAGGGGATAGATGGGAATTGTGAGGGGATAAAGGGAATTGTGAGGGGTAAATGGGAATTGTGAGGGGATAAAGGGAATTGTGAGGGGATAAATGGGAATTGTGAGGGGATAAATGGGAATTGTGAGGGGATAAAGGGAATTGTGAGGGGATAAATGGGAATTGTGAGGGGATAAAGGGAATTGTGAGGGGATAAATGCGAATTGTGAGGGGTACATGGGAATTGTGAGGGGGTAAAGGGAATTGTGAGGGGGTAAATGGGAATTGTGAGGGGATAGATGGGAATTGTGAGGGGGTAAATGGGAATTGTGAGGGGATAGATGGGAATTGTGAGGGGGTAAATGGGAATTGTGAGGGGATAGATGGGAATTGTGAGGGGGTAAATGGGAATTGTGAGGGGATAGATGGGAATTGTGAGGGGGTAAATGGGAATTGTGAGGGGATAGATGGGAATTGTGAGGGGATAAAGGGAATTGTGAGGGGGTAAAGGGAATTGTGAGGGGATAAAGGGAATTGTGAGGGTATAAATGGGAATTGTGAGGGGATAAAGGGAATTGTGAGGAGATAAATGGGAATTGTGAGAGGATAAATGGGAATTGTGAGGGGATAAAGGGAATTGTGAGGGGATAAATGGGAATTGTGAGGGGATAAAGGGGATTTGAGGGGGTCTTAAATTTTTATTTCATTTTCTATGTTTTTTATTTTATATTTTATTTTCCGTATTTTTTAAAATTTTATATTTTATTTTACATATTTTCTTTTTTTTTCCTTTTCTTTATTTTCTTTTCCCCTGCTCGCCCTCAGCCTCTCTCCCCACATTTTCCTGGGAATGTTTTGGAATCCCGGCCGGCAGAGGGGGACAGAGTCCGGGGAATCTCCGGGAATTCGGGAATTCCCATCCCGGCTCATCCCTGCCCATCCTCACACGAGGAGGGGGGAATTTTCAGGGGAAAAAAAAAAAAAAAAATTGAAAAATTCGGAAATTTCCCAAAATCCCAATTCCGCCCCCTCTGGAATCGGCTGCAATTCCAAAATATTAATTAATTTATTTCCTACATTAAGTCATAGATATTATTGTATTATAACATCATATTATTACAATACAATATTCTTTAAAAATCGCTTTTCCCAGGACTGGATGGGTAAAAAAGTTTGGTTTTTTTTCCCCTCCATTTTAAACGGGATAAAAGTGGTTTAAAATTTCCCAATTTAAATAAAATAAAAACGGTTCAAAAAATAATTTGTGACTTTTTTTTGAACCCCAAATTCCAGAATTTCTCTCACCTCTTGGATCAAAGGACGTTTTATTTCCAATTTAAATTTTGGTTTCTTTCCCAATTCCAGGCTCTGAAACCTCGAATTCCTTCCTAATTCCAGGCCTTTAAATCTTTATTTCATTTTTAATTCCAAGCCTTTAAATCTTTATTTCCTTCCCAATTACAGGCCTCCAAAATATTTTCTTTTAACTCCAGACCCTAAAACCTCGATTTCTTCCCTAATTCCAGACTCTAAATCCTTGATTTCTTCCCTAATTCCAGGCCTTAAAACCTCCATTTCTTCCCTAAATTTAGACCCTAAATCCTCCATTTCTTACCTGATTTTAACCCTTTAAAATCTCCATTTCTTACCTGATTTTAACCGTTTAAAATCTCAATTTCTCACCTGATTTTAACCCTTTAAAATCCCAATTTCTCCCCTAATTCCAGACCCTAAATCCTCCATTTCTTACCTGATTTTAACCGTTTAAAATCTCAATTTCTCCCCTAATTCCAGACCCTAAAATCTCCATTTCTCACCTGATTTTAGCCCTTTAAAATCTCCATTTCTCACCTGATTCTAACCCTTTAAAATCCCCATTCCTCCCCTAATTCCAGACCCTAAACCCTCCATTTCTTCCCCAATTCCAACCCTTGCAATTTGTGCTATTCCCTTTTTTTTTTTTTTGTTTTTGTGCACAGGATAAAAACGTGAATAATTCCGATTTTATTTTCCCCCCCCCCCCCCCCCGACTCAATGCCGGATCCTCCTTTAAATTATCCATCAAGATTTTTTTTATAAAAAAAAAAAACCAACAAAAATCGCTGATTTTCACTGCAAAGCCCTTGAGGGGTGAAGGATCCATGGATTTGTTCCTGCTGGAGATGATTTATGGGGAACATCCCGGACACGGAAGCGCCTCGGGAATGACGGATGAGCTCCGGGAAATTTCATTTTAGCAGGAAAATCCTTGGCCAGGAGCGCTGCCCTCGACCTGAGACCACGCAGGAAAAATCTGCCAGGAATGAGGGAATTTTTATTTATTTTATTTTTTCTTTTTTTTTGGGGGGGGGGAGGATTTTTCCCAAGTTTCTTCGGTACCCGGAGGAAGGAAATTGGGATTTATTCCTGAAAAAAGCGGGGTTTGGGGCGGGGATGGGATTTGGGATTTGAGATTTGAGATTTGGGATTGGGGAGGAGGGGAATGGGGGGAGTGAAAAAAAATGAATGGGAAATGGAGGGAATTAATGGGAAATGGAGGGGAAATGAAAGGGAAGAAACGGAAAATGAAGGAAATTAATGGAAAATGGAGGAAAATTAAATGAAATAAATGGAAAATGAAAGGAAATGGAGGAAAAGGGAAAGAAACGAAGGAAATTAATGGAAAATGGAGGAAAATTAAAGCAGGAAAGTGAAGGAAAAATGAAAGAAAATGAAGAGAATTAAAGGAAAATGGAAATGAAAGGAAAATTAAATGAAAGGAAATAAATGGAAAATGAAGGAAATGGAAGAAAAAGGAAAGAAATGAAGGAAATTAATGGAAAATGGAGGGAAAATAAATGAAATAAATGGAAAATGAAAGGAAATGGAAGAAAAAGGAAAGAAAACGAAGGAAATTAATGGAAAATGGAGGAAAATTAAATGAAATAAATGGAAAATGAAAGGAAATGGAAGAAAAAGGAAAGAAAACGAAGGAAATTAATGGAAAATGGAGGAAAATTAAATGAAATAAATGGAAAATGAAAGGAAATGGAAGAAAAAGGAAAGAAAATGAAGGAAATTAATGGAAAATGGAGGAAAATTAAATGAAATAAATGGAAAATGAAAGGAAATGGAAGAAAAAGGAAAGAAAATGAAGGAAATTAATGGAAAATGGAGGAAAATTAAAAGAGGAAAGTGAAGGAAAAATGAAAGAAAATGAAGAGAATTAAAGGAAACTGAAAGGAATTAATGGAAAATGGAGGAAAATGAAAGGAAATGAAGGAAATAAATGGAAAATGAAGGAAATGGAGGAAAAATGAAAGGAAATGAATGGAAAATGAAGGAAATTAATGGAAAATGAAGGGGAAATTGAGGAAAATGGAGGAAAATGGAGGAAAATTAAGGAAAAGGAAGGAAATTAATGGAAATTTAAGGGGAGATGGAGAAAATTTAATGAGGAATGGAGGAAAACAAAGGAAAGTGAAGGAAAAAAACAAAAGAAAATGAAGGAGAAATGAAGGAAATTAATGGAAAATGAAGGGGAAATGGAAGAAAAATAATGAAAAATTGAGGAAAAAAGGAAAATGGAGGAAAAATGAAGGAAAAATGAAAGAGGAAATGGCTGGAAAATGAAGGAAGAGTGAATTAAATGGGAATATTTGCAGTGTCTTTCTCCCTGGACGTTGGCGATCCATGAGCGTCTGCACCTGAACCATCCCGAATTCCAGGGCCTGGGCGGGCTCGGATCACATCCTGGAATCTCGGGATCCAGCTGGGAATTACCGGGAGAAATTCTGGGAATTACGGGGAAAATACCGGGAATTACCGGGAAAAATTCCGGGAATTATTGGGGAAAAATTCCGGGAATTACCGGGAGAAATTCTGGGAGTTACCGGGAGAAATTCCGGGAATTATCGGGGAAAAATTCCGGGAATTACCGGGAGAAATTCTGGGAGTTACCGGGAAAAATTCCGGGAATTAATGGGAAAAATTCTGGGAATTACCGCGAAAAATTCCGGGAATTACCGGGAAAAATTCTGGGAGTTACCGGGAAAAATTCCGGGAGTTACCGGGAGAAATTCTGGGAGTTACCAGGAAAAATTCTGGGAGTTACCGTGAAAAATTCCGGGAATTAATGGGAGAAATTCTGGGGATTACGGGAAAAATTCTGGGGATTACGGGATAAAATTCCGGGAATTACCGGGAGAAATTCCGGAATTACCGGGAAAATTCTGGGAGTTACCGGGAAAATTCTGGGAGTTACCGGGAAAAATTCTGGGAGTTACCGGGAGAAATTCCGGGAATTGCCGGGGAAAAATTCCAGGAATTACTGGGAAAAATTCCGGGAATTGCTGGGAAAAATTCTGGGAGTTACCGGGAAAATTCTGGGAATTCCTTCCGAGTTCTGGGAATTCCTGCCAAATTCTGCCAATTCCTTCTATTTCTTGGCCATTAATTCCATTTTTTTTTTAATTCCTTCATTTTTTCCCCAATTCCTTCCCATTTTTGGCCATTTTTTCCATTTTGTTCCCATTTCCTCCCAGTTTTTGGCCAGCTCCACCTCAGAGCTGATTTCCCATCGGGATTCCATCCCAACAACTACCAAAAAAAAATCTCATTTTCCCCTGGAATTCCATCCCAAAAATCTCATTTTCCACTGGAATTCCATCCCCAAATCTGATTTTCCCCTGGAATTCCATCCCAAAAATCTGATTTTCCATTTAATTTCCATCCCAAAATCTGATTTTCCACTGGAATTCCATCCCAAAAATCTGATTTTCCATTTAATTTCCATCCCCAAAATCTGATTTTCCATTTAATTTCCATCCCAAAATCTGATTTATCATTTAATTTCCAATTAATTTATTAATACGTTTATTCATTAATTCATCATTTCATTCATTTATTCATCTATTTATGTCTATTTATCAATTTATTCATCTGTATATCAATTAATATTTTTATTTATTGATCTATTAATTAATTTATTCATATATTAATCTAATAATGTATTTATTAATATATTGATTAATTCATCATTTTATTAATTTGCCCATATATTTATTAATATATTAATTTATTCACCTATTAATCTATTCATTAATTTATTCATCTATTTATTATCCCATGCATTTATTAATGTGTTTATTCATTAATTTATTAATATGTTGATTAATTTATTAATCGTTGTGTTCATTTATTCATCTATTTATTCACCTATTCATTAATTTATGTTTTATGTTTTGGTTTTTGGGATTTTATTTTTGGGGTTGTGGGGTTTTATTTTTGGGGTTTTGGGTTTTTATTTTTGGGGTTTTGGGGTTTTAATTTTTGGGGTTTTGGGGTTTTTATTTTTGGGATTTTGGGGTTTTTATTCTTGGGGTTGTGGGTTTTTTATTTTTGGGGTTTTGGGGTTTTATTTTTGGGGTTTGGGGTTTTTATTTTTGGGGTTTTGGGGTTTTTATTTTTAGGGTTGTGGGGTTTTATTTTTGGGGTTTGGGGTTTTTATTTTTGGGATTTTGGGGTTTTTATTTTTGGGGTTGTGGGGTTTTTATTTTTGGGGTTTTGGGTTTTTATTTTTGGGGTTTTGGGGTTTTTATTTTTGGGGTTTGGGGTTTTTATTTTTGGGGTTTTGGGGTTTTTATTTTTGGGGTTGTGGGGGTTTTATTTTTGGGCTTTTGGGGTTTTTATTTTTGGGGTTGTGGGGTTTTTTTAGGGTTGTGGGGTTTTATTTTTGGGGTTTGGGGTTTTTATTTTTGGGGTTTTGGGGTTTTATTTTTGGGGTTTTGGGGTTTTTATTTTTGGGGTTGTGGGGGTTTTATTTTTGGGCTTTTGGGGTTTTTATTTTTGGGGTTTTGGGGTTTTATTTTTGGGGTTTTGGGGTTTTAATTTTTGGGGTTTTGGGGTTTTATTTTTGGGGTTTTGGGTTTTTATTTTTGGGGTTTTGGGGTTTTTATTTTTGGGGTTGTGGGGGTTTTATTCTTGGGGTTGTGGGGTTTTTATTTTTGGGGGTTTGGGGATTTTTGGGGTTTTAGGGTTTTTATTTTTGGGGTTTTGGGGTTTTATTTTTGGGGTTCTGGGGTTTTTATTTTTGGGATTTTTCAGGGTTTTTTGGTGGCGTTTCGGGGTTTTATTTGTGAGGGTTTTTTTTTTTTTGTTTTGAGGTTTTATATTTGAGGTTTTGAGGGTTTTTTTGATGTGGTTTTGAGGTTTTTTTATGGGATTTTGAGGGTTTTTTTGTGGTTTGGCACGGACAAATCCGAGGGTGAGGTTGGGACCAAACCCTTCCCATCTCTGCGAGACAGAAAAGATAAATTTGTGATTTTATTCCCAATTCTTGACGCCTTTCCACAACTTTTTTGGGATCTACTCCTAAAGAAACATTAAATAAATAAAAAGAAATTATCGGGATGACATTTTATAAATGGTTACCATTATAATAAATACGTTAATATTACATTAATTAATGCCATTATTACCCTGGCAATATTAACAATTTCTGTTAATGATTATATTGATATTTATCCCTACATTTAATCGAATATATTGATTTAAAATTATTCAATCCTTTATTAATTCTTTAAATGGAATTCCAGCGCTGTTAAAAACTGGGAATATTCAATCCTTTATTTAATTCTTTAAATGGAATTCCAGAGCTGTAAAAAACTGGGAATATTCAATCCTTTATTTAATTCTTTAAATGGAATTCCAGAGCTGTTAAAAACTGGGAATATTCAATCCTTTATTAATTCTTTAAATGGAATTCCAGAGCTGTTAAAAACTGGGAATATTCAATCCTTTATTTAATTCTTTAAATGGAATTCCAGAGCTGTTAAAAACTGGGAATATTCAATCCTTTATTAATTCTTTAAATGGAATTCCAGAGCTGTTAAAAACTGGGAATATTCAATCCTTTATTAATTCTTTAAATGGAATTCCAGCGCCTCTGACTGCCTGGATTTATTTTTTTTATTCCTTTGGCACATTTTAATCCACCTGCAGGAATTATTCAGGAATTATTTCTCCAGCGATAAATCCCATTTTTCTGTGCCCACGGGTATTCCAGGTGTGAAACCTGCGGGGTTTTGACCCCAAAAAGGTCCCGGAACCCTCCAAGCTCGCCGGGACAGGAACCCAAATTCTCCTTTTTTAGGGTGGGAATGAGGGCAGGGAAATGGGAATGGGGGGATCGGGGGAAAGGGAAAAGGGAAAAGGGAAAAAGGGAAAGGGAAAAGGGAAAAGGGGGAAAGGGAAAGGGGGAAAGGGAAAGGGAAAGGGAAAGGGAAAGGGAAAGGGGGAAAGGGAAAGGGAAAAGGGAAAAGGGAAAAGGGAAAAGGGAAAAGGGGGAAAGAGAAAGGGGGAAAGGGAAAGGGGGAAAGGGAAAGGGAAAGGGAAAGGGAAAGGGGGAAAGGGAAAGGGGGAAAGGGGGAAAGGGAAAGGGGGAAAGGGAAAAGGGAAAGGGGGAAAGGGAAAGGGAAAAGGGGAAAGGGAAAGGGAAAAGGAAAAGGGGAAAAGGGGAAAGGGGGAAAGGAAAAGGGGAAAAGGGGAAAGGGAAAAGGAAAAGGGGAAAAGGGGAAAGGGGAAGAGAAAAGCATGGAGGACGAAAGAGAAGGAACAAAAGAGGAAAGGAAAAGGACAAAGGAAAAAGAAGAGGAAAAGGAAAAGCAAGAAGGGAGGAGGGTAAGGAAAGGAAGGACAAGGTCAGGATGGCGCCGCTGCTGCTGGCGAGGCGACAATCGCGACATCGGCCCCGCTCCTGCGGCGTTTGCTGAACAGCTCCGTGACTGAGGGGGTCCCGCGGGGATCCCGGGAATCCTGCGGGGATCCTGCGGGGATCCCGGGAATCCTGCGGGGATCCTGCGGGGATCCCGGGAATCCTGCGGGGATCCTTCATTCCCGCTCCTGCGGGGATCCCGGGGATCCTGCGGGGATCCTGCGGAGATCCCGGGAATCCTGCGGGGATCCTGCGGGGATCCCGGGATCCTGCGGGGATCCTGCGGGGATCCTGCGGGGATCCTTCATTCCCGCTCCTGCGGGGATCCCGGGAATCCTGCGGGGATCCTGCGGGGATCCCGGGAATCCTGCGGGGATCCTGCGGGGATCCTTCATCCCTGTTCCTGCGCGGATCCCGGCCCCGATCTCCGAACCCAGCGGTCTGAAGGGCCGGGAATGCTGGGGGGGGTAAATCCCTGGATTTGGGGTTCGGGTGTCACTGCAGGGTCAGGAACTCCTGAAGCCCCCGGGATCCCCAGAGCCCCCAAAGCCCCGGAACCTCCTGGAATTCCTGGAGCCCCCCAGCACCGACTCCTCCTCCTCCTCCTCCTCCTCCTCCTCCTCCTCCTCCTCCTCCTCCTCCTCCTCCTCCTCCTCCTCCTCCTCCTCCTCCTCCTCCTCCTCCTCCTCCTCCTCCTCCTCCTCCTCCTCCTCCTCCTCCTCCTCCTCCTCCTCCTCCTCCTCCTCCTCCTCCTCCTCCTCCTCCTCCTCCTCCTCGTCCTCGTCCTCGTCCTCCTCGTCCTCCTCGTCCTCGTCCTCCTCCTCCTCGTCCTCGTCCTCCTCCTCGTCCTCCTCCTCGTCCTCCTCCTCGTCCTCCTCCTCGTCCTCGTCCTCGTCCTCCTCCTCCTCCTCCTCCTCCTCCTCCTCGTCCTCCTCCTCCTCCTCCTCCTCCTCGTCCTCCTCCTCCTCCTCCTCGTCCTCCTCCTCCTCCTCCTCGTCCTCCTCCTCCTCCTCCTCGTCCTCCTCCTCCTCCTCCTCCTCCTCGTCCTCCTCCTCCTCGTCCTCCTCCTCCTCCTCGTCCTCCTCCTCCTCCTCCTCGTCCTCCTCCTCCTCCTCCTCGTCCTCCTCCTCCTCCTCCTCGTCCTCCTCCTCCTCCTCCTCGTCCTCCTCGTCCTCCTCCTCGTCCTCCTCGTCCTCCTCCTCGTCCTCCTCCTCCTCCTCCTCGTCCTCCTCGTCCTCGTCCTCCTCCTCCTCCTCGTCCTCCTCGTCCTCCTCCTCGTCCTCCTCCTCGTCCTCCTCCTCGTCCTCCTCGTCCTCCTCCTCCTCCTCCTCCTCGTCCTCCTCCTCCTCCTCCTCCTCGTCCTCCTCCTCGTCCTCCTCAATAAGGAAAGGCACAAAGGCTGGGGAAGGGCGGACTTTGACACCTCCACCCTCCCACACACCCTCCGTGTGTCCCTCCCGGGGACGGGACAGGACAGGGCGGGTGTGGCACTCAGGGTCACCCCTGGAGGGGACAGACAGCCCTGGAGGGGACAGACAGCCCTGGAGGGGACAGACGGCCCTAGAGGGGACATCCCGGGGGCCCTGCGAGGCTCCGGGTGCTCCGGGGAGGTTTCGTTGCCTTTCCCGTGTAATTCCCAACTCCCTGGGAAGAAGGAGGAGAGGGACCCCAGGAGCTCTGCAGTCCCAGTTTGGCCCCAGAGCATTCCCAGTGTTCCCATTTCAGGGTGTGCTCCCCGTCCTTGGCTGCTGCTCTGGGATCTCAGACCGGATTCATGGAGGCGAAGGGAGGAACTGGGGAGGAACTGGGGAGGAACTGGGGAGGAACTGGGGAGGAACTGGGAGAACAGTGCCAGTGCCACGCGGATCCATTCCTGGAATTGCAGAAACGTCCGTCCCGGCAATCGGTGAATCACAAAGCCCCGGCAGGAATCTGGAATCCCCATTCCTGCTGGGATTATCCCGGCTGGATCCTTCACCAGGCTGAGGAAGGCAGGAAAAACTCAAAAAAAGCACTTGGACCCTTCATTTTATTTTATTTTATTTTATTTTATTTTATTTTATTTTATTTTATTGGACTAAAAAAGCACTTGGACACTTGGAATTTTTTTTTTTTTTTTTTTTTTTTTTTTGGATGCACAGAGCTGTCCCTGAAGATAAAACCACAAAATTCCAGCTGGGAAAGCAGCAAAGCTGCACTTCAGACACCTCGTGGGGCTGCCCTGAGGATGGGTGGATGGACGGATGGGTGGATGATGATGGATGATGGATGATGGATGATGGATGGATGGATGATGGATGGATGATGGATGGATGGATGGATGGATGGAGGTAGGGATGGATGGACGGATGGATGATGGATTCATGGATGTTGGATCCATGGATGATGGGTGTTGGATCCATGGATGTTGGGTGTTGGATCCATGGATGATGGATTCATGGATGTTGGATCCATGGATGTTGGGTGTTGGATCCATGGATGATGGATTCATGGATGTTGGATCCATGGATGTTGGGTGTTGGATCCATGGACGTTGGGTGTTGGATCCATGGATGATGGATTCATGGATGTTGGATCCATGGATGATGGGTGTTGGATTCATGGATGTTGGATCCATGGATGATGGGTGTTGGATCCATGGATGATGGATTCATGGATGATGGATCCATGGATGATGGATGTTGGATCCATGGACGTTGGGTGTTGGATCCATGGATGATGGATTCATGGATGTTGGATCCATGGATGATGGATTCATGGATGTTGGATCCATGGATGATGGATGTTGGATCCATGGACGTTGGGTGTTGGATCCATGGATGATGGGTGTTGGATCCATGGACGATGGATGTTGGATCCATGGATGATGGGTGTTGGATCCATGGACGTTGGGTGTTGGATCCATGGATTATGGATTCATGGATGTTGGATCCATGGACGTTGGATGGATGAGGGCTCCGGGTTTCTCTTTGTGGTTTCAGCCTCCTGTGAGGGGAGGCGGGAGGTGGGGAGGGGGCTCCGATGGGACGGGAAGGCCCTCAGGTTTTGGGGGCTTGGATTTGGGACAGGAAGGTCCCTTTGGGGACCCCTGAGGGGCTCAGGCTCTGTTTGGGGGACAGGGACAGATCCAAAAACCCCAGAGCCCCCCGGAGTGCTCAAAAGGAACCAAAAAGGGGAAAAAGGAGTGGAGACAAGGATGGGGAGTGGAGAAAAACCTGGGAGGGGCAGGAATGGCAAAAACTGATCCTACAAAACCCCCGAGCCTGGAATCACCCCAAAAACTGATCCTACAAAACCTCCGAGTCTGGAATCACCCCAAAAACTGATCCAACAAAACCCTGAGCCTGGAATCACCCCAAAAACTGATCCTACAAAACCCTGAGCCTGGAATCACCCCAAAAACTGATCCTACAAAACCCCCGAGTCTGGAATCACCCCAAAAACTGATCCAACAAAACCCTGAGCCTGGAATCACCCCAAAAACTGATCCTACAAAACCCTGAGCCTGGAATCACCCCAAAAACTGATCCTACAAAACCCCCGAGTCTGGAATCACCCCAAAAACTGATCCTACAAAACCCCGAGTCTGGAATCACCCCAAAAACTGATCCTACAAAACCCTGAGCCTGGAATCACCCCAAAAACTGATCCTACAAAACCCCCGAGCCTGGAATCACCCCAAAAACTGATCCAACAAAACCCTGAGCCTGGAATCACCCCAAAAACTGATCCTACAAAACCCCCGAGCCTGGAATCACCCCAAAAACTGATCCTACAAAACCCCCGAGCCTGGAATCACCCCAAAAACTGATCCTACAAAACCCCGAGTCTGGAATCACCCCAAAAACTGATCCTACAAAACCCTGAGCCTGGAATCACCCCAAAAACTGATCCTACAAAACCCCCGAGCCTGGAATCACCCCAAAAACTGATCCTACAAAACCCCCGAGCCTGGAATCACCCCAAAATCTCTCTCTAAAAACTGATCCTACAAAACCCCTCAGGACTGGAATCACCCCACATCCACCCCAAAAACAGATCCAACATAATCCCCAGGATCTGGAAACACCCCAAAAACTGATCCATCAAAATCTCAGCCCCCCTCTCCCCGGGTTTTTAATCACCCCAAAATCTCTCCTCGAAAAAGGATCCAACAAAACTCTCCGGATCTGGAATGTCCCCAAAATCTGAGCAAGTCCCAGCAAATTCCGTGAGTCTGAAATCCCCCCGCACCCACCCCAAAAAACTGATCCAGCAAAATCCCCCGAGGCTGGAATCACCCCAAAAATCTCTCTCCAAAAACCGATCCCACAAAACCCCCAGGACCTGAAATCTCTCCCGCCCCCCCCCCCCCCCAAAAAAAAAAACCCAAAACCAAAAACCCCAGATGCAACAAAAGCCCGAAATTTCTCCCCAAAAGCGGCTCCGAGCGGAGCCAGGAGCAGCCGGGCCCGGATCTCTGTTCCCCTGCCAGCGATTCCTTCAAAGGATCCCCCAAAAATCCGCTGTAAACTCCAAATTCGGGAGAGGAAAACCCGCACCTACAACCCCCGAGCTGCCCGCGGGGTGGGGAAGGAGAAGAGAAGAGGAGATTAAAAAAAAAATAAATAAATAAATAAAATAAAAAAGAAATAAAAGATCAAAACGATTAAAAACTCCTTGCATTTATTTGATTTTTCTTTTTTTCTTTTTCTTTTTTTTTTTCTCTCCGAAATATTGCCAGAATCGGCGACCAAAGAGCCGGGCTCCCTTCCAGACCCAAAATCCAATTTTCCACCCATTGATTATTTCCAAACGTGAAGTCTTTAAGTACTTCCAATTTTTTTTTTTTTTCTTTTAAATATTTTTTCCTCCTCTTCAAACTGCTTTGGGGTTTGGGTTAGGTTTGATTTTATTATTTTTTTTTTTTCTTTTTTTTTCCCTTCCGTGTTTTGTAACGGCGGTTCGGATTCAATCGCTTTAAAAAAAAACAACAACAACAAAAAAAAAAAACCCAAATTAAAATCACAGACTTTTAAAAAGCCGTTCCAGCGATTTTCCAGCCTCCAGATGGGATAAATATTAAATGGATGCTTTGGAGAATAGAATAAAAAAAGTGTCTGCAAACTGATAAGAACGTTTGATAATTTTCATGTCGGTCATTGAGAGGGGAACTGGTAAAAAATTCCGTTTTTATTTTTCTTTTTTAAGATAAACCCTTTGCTCTTGCTTTAAACACCGAAATTTTCTCCGTAAAATCGCCAGGAGAAAGAAAATTTTATTATCGGTTTGGAAATCTCCTTTTAAAACAGCTCCCGGCGGCAAAACCTGCTCGAAATTTGCCGCGGTCTTAAAAGCAATTTGGGGGGGGGCAAAAAAAAAATTGGAATAAATGAACCGAAGGGGAATTTATTTATTTTATTTTATTTTTATTTTATTTTATTTTTGGGGGGATGGGGGGTGTGAAAAAAGAGAAAATCTCCCCGGGGCGGCATCGGCGGGGCCGGGACAAAGCCGCGCTCGGGAAAGGGAAAAAAAAATCCGATGAACAAAATTCCAATGAACAAAATTCCAATGAACAAAATTCCAAATGACAAAAATCCAGATGACGGAAAAAAAATCGAATTTCGGTTCCGTCCCCGTTTTTTGTTGTTTTTGTGGGGGTTTTTTTGGTTTTTTTTTTGGGTTTGTTTTATTTTTTTTTTTTCGGGCCGATCCCTTCTTCACCTTTTTTTCCTCTCCGCGTTAAAACCAAATAAATCAAAGGGAAATAAAACGCTGAAAACTCGCAGGAAATTCCTCAGCGCTTAAAAAAAAACCCAACAAAAAACAAAAAAAAAAAAACAAACCCCAAAAAACCAAAAAAACCCAAACCCCAAATCAAATTAAAATTTAAAAAGCTGGAAAATCGCAGGGAAATTCAAACCCAACCGCAAAAATTGGGACAAATCCGGAATTTTTTTTAATTATTTTTTTTTCCCCTAAAACCCCCCCCTCCAAAAACAAAAAAATCAAATTAAAATTTAAAAAGCTGGAAAATCGCAGAGAAATTCTAAACCCGACCGCAAAAATTGAGACAAATCCGGAATTTTTTTTTAATTATTTTTTTTTCCCCTAAAACCCCCCCTCCAAAAACAAAAAAATCAAATTAAAATTTAAAAAGCTGGAAAATCGCAGAGAAATTCTAAACCCGACCGCAAAAATTGGGACAAATCCGGAATTTTTTTTAATTATTTTTTTTTCCCCTAAAACCCCCCCTCCAAAAGCAAAAAAATCAAATTAAAATTTAAAAAGCTGGAAAATCGCAGAGAAATTCTAAACCCGACCGCAAAAATTGGGACAAATCCGGAATTTTTATTTTTTAATTTTTTTTTTTCCCCCTAAAAAAAAAAAAAACAAAACAACAAAAAAACCCCAACAAAATCAACAACAACAAAAAAAAAAAAAAACCGGCTCCGGGAACTCGGAACTTCTCAAAGCTTTTAACTTTCAACTTGGCCTTGACCTCGCGGCTCCGGCGCGACCTTTTCGTGCCGGGAAAGGGGCGAGACCCTCGGCAAACACCGGCCCGGGGGCTGGGGAGGGGGGAAAAAGGGAAAAAAAAAATAAAAAATAAAAAATAAAAAAAAATAAATAAAGTTGGAAATGGGCTGGGGAACAGAGAAAAAATAAAAAAAAACAGCGTTGGAAAGTCGGGATTGAGGGGAGGATTTTTTATTTTTTTGGTTTTTTTTTTTTTCTCTCTCCTCCTTTAAAAAAAAATTTATTTTTTTTTTTTCCTCCCCCTGGGCGAATTGATTTTTATTTTTTTTTTTTAAATTATTTTTCTTGCTTTTTTTCCCTGCGGGAATTGAATTTTTTAACTTATTTTTGATCTTTCTTGATTTCTTTTTCCCCTGCGGGAATTAAATTATTTTACTTATTTTTGATTTTTCTTGATTTCTTTTTCCCCTGCGGGAATTGAATTTTTAAACTTATTTTTGATTTTTCTTGATTTTTTTTTTATTTTTCCCCTGCGGGAATCGATTTTTTTTTACTTATTTTTGATTTTCCTTGATTTTTTTATTTTTCCCCTGCAGGAATTGAATTTTTTTAAACTTATTTTTAATTTTTCTTGATTTTTTTTATTTTTCCCCTGCGGGAATTGATTTTTTTTTAATTATTATTGTTGATCCATACTTGACTTTTTTTCTTTTTCCCCTTGCGGAAGTTAATTTTTTTTTTAATAATTTTTAATTTCTGCCTGATTTTATTTTTTTTTTTTTCACCCCCACGGGTGCGACGATCCCGAGGGTTTTTTTTTAAAGGGTGGATTTTGGGATTTTAATTGGGAATTTCCCCTCTTTCCATCATCGTTCCTAATCCCCATTTCCACCGGATTTCTGCCCCTGCGGCTCCTCCGCGTTTGGTGACCCAAGGAACCGCAGAAAGCGGAATTTTTATTGAGGATTTTTGGTAAAAAAAAAAAAAAAAAAAAAACAAACCAAAAAAACCCCCCAGAAATCTCTGGGTTCATCCGCACCAAAGAAAAGTTGAAATCTCCTTCGGGGGAATTTCCACAAAGTTTTATCCCAGGCGCGACTTTCAGGAAGAAAACAGAGGGGAAAAAGTTAAAAAACAAAACAAAACAAAACAAAACAAAACAAAACAAAAAACCAAAAAAAAAAGGAAAATTAAAAATTTGTTTTCAGCATTGCGGGGAAAATTAAAAATACCCGGATGATTGAACAGCGGGAGCTGCTGTTATTAAATTAAATAATTATTATATTCAGCGATCCTTCATCCTCACGTCCTTTCCCTTCTCTCCACCTGCCCGCTGCTCCCAAAGGAATTTTCTGCTTTTTAAATTTATTTATTTCTTTTTTTTCCCCCCTCCTTTTTCCCACCTCCCTTTTCCAAACCTTTTCCTTTCGGGATATTTCCCCAACCCTGCGTCCTTCTGGATTATTCCAGCACCTCTGAAGGGATTTTTTTTAGGATTTTTTTTTTTTTTTTGATTTTTGGGATATCAGAGGTGGATTTTTTTCTCCCCCCCCCCCCCCCCCCCCCCCTCCCGCTCTCTCCTGATTTTTCAGGGCTGTCCGCAGGTGACGGAATTGGGAATTTTGAGGAGGATGAAATCCCTGAGGAAGGGGAGAATGAGGCTGGAAATGGAGGGGAGACCCCAGGGGTCAATCCCCAGAGGGGTCTGGGAGGGGGGGGGGGGGGGGGAGTTCGGCAGCAAAAAAAAAAAACCCAAAAAAAAAAAAAAAAACAAACCCTGGATTTGCGCGAGAGCAAACCATGAAAAAATTAAAAATTAAAAAAATAAAATATATAAATAGAATAAAAATTAAAAAAGAAAAAAGAAAAAAGAAAGAAAAAAAGAAATGAAAGTGCTTCCAATGGAACCCGGGTTTTTTTTTTTCCACCCTGGCGCTGCCATTCCCGGCTCTCCTCTCCCTCCCTCTCTTCTTTCTCCCCATTTTCCCATCTCTGCCTTCCCCCCTCAATTTTTAGTTTTTATTTCCCAGATGCGGCTCCTGTGACGTGCGGGGCTGGGGGGCTCCCCCTGCTCTTCCTCCTCCTCCTCCTCCTCCTCCTCTCCCCTCCCAATAAATCCATTTTCGCAATTTCTCCAGCGCTTTATTGCGCCTGAAGAATTTTTTATTTTTTATTTTTTTAATTATTTTTTTTTTTTAGCGTGCGGGGTTGGATTTTTCCTTTCCCCTTCCTCCCCCCCGTACCCTCCCTTCCCTTCCTTTTATATTTATTTATTTTATTTTTTTTTTTTTATTTCCCCCCACCCCCCTTCCCCTCTAACACCAACCAATGAACAAACCTCCACCCTCCGCGTCAGGCCGGCCCCGACGAAGCAAAACCAACTCTCGGGGGCTGCTCGGAGCCTTTTCCCAAAGATCCGGGGACCCCCTCGGGCCGCTCCTCTCCCCCATGCCCTCCCCCCATGCAGCCCCCGGCCCTCGAGGGGCTCCTGGCTCCGGGCGGCTTCTCCAGCTCCCAGCCCAGGGGGCTGCTTCATCCTCATCCTCATCCTCATCCTCATCCTCCTCCTCCTCCTCCTCCGCCTCCCCCCGCCATGAACCCCGGCTTCCCCCCGGAGGTTCCCCCCGAGCCCCCCAAAGGCCCTGCGGGTTCCGCTCCTTTACCCTGCGGTTATTTCGGCGCTGGTTTCTACTCGTGCCGCGTGGCTCGCGGTTCTCTCAAACCCAACCCGGCTACTCAGGGACCTTTCCAGCCTGAAAAATTCCTGGAAGGAACCGGAGGAAGCGGAGAGGATTTCCAGAGCCGGCCCGCGGAGTTCGCCTTCTACCCGGGTTACGGAGCTCCGTTCCAGCCCGTGCCGGGTTACCTGGACGTGTCCGTGGTGCCCGGCCTGGCCGAGCCGCGCCACGAGCCTTTGTTGCCCGTGGACGGGGGTGGCTACCAGCAGCCCTGGGCGCTGGCCGGGGGCTGGAGCGGCCAAATGTGCTACCCCAAGGAGCAGGGCCAGGCCGGGCTGCTCCTGAAATCCGCGTTCGCAGGTAAAGAAACAGAGCCCGGGCGGAGCGCAAAGGGTTAAACGCAGAGAGGCTTTGGGGGCGGGGGGGGTTTGAGCTTTTTTTGGGGGTTTTTTTTGGGGGGGGGTTTTTGTGTTCGCGGTGAGGTGCGGGGTGTTGGTGAGGTGGAGAGGGTCGGGGTTCATGAAATATTAATTTCGTTTGATTGAGTTGGATTAATTGATTGAATTAATTAATTGGGTGGATGGCGGTCACTCCGAGCAGGGAGGATGAAGGTGATGGATGAGGGTTCGGGGATTGATTATCGGGATTCGGGGATCGATTATCGGGGTTCGGGGATCGGTTATCGGGGCTCAAGGGATCGATTATCGGGATTCGGGGATCGATTATCGGAGTTCGGGGATCGATTATCGGGGTTCGGGAATCGGTTATCGGGGCTCAAGGGATCGATTATCGGGATTCGGGGATCGATTATCGGAGTTCGGGGATCGATTATCGGGGTTCGGGAATCGATTATCGGGATTCGGGGATCGATTATCGGAGTTCGGGGATCGATTATCAGGATTCGGGGATCGATTATCGGTGTTTGGGGATCGACTATCGGAGTTCGGGGATCGACTATCGGGATTCGGGGATCGATTATCGGGGTTCGGGGATCGATTATCAAGGCTCAAGGGATCGATTATCGGGGTTCGGGGATCGATTATCGGAGTTCGGGGATCGATTATCGGGGTTTGGGGATCGATTATCGGGGTTAGGGGATCGATTATCGGGATTCGGGGATCGATTATCGGGGTTAGGGGATCGATTATCGGGGCTCAAGGGATCGATTATCGGGATTCGGGGATCGATTATCGGGATTCGGGGATCGATTATCGGGGGTGGAGATCGATTATCGGGGTTTGGGGATCGATTATCGGGGTTTGGGGATCGATTATCGGGGTTCGGGGATCGATTATCGGGGCTCAAGGGATCGATTATCGGGATTCGGGGATCGATTATCGGGGGTGGAGATCGATTATCGGGATTCGGGGATCGATTATCGGGATTCGGGGATCGATTATCGGGATTCGGGGATCGATTATCGGGGTTTGGGGATCGATTATCAGAATTCAAAGGATCATTTATCAGAATTCAGGTGATCACTGATCTGAATTCAGGTGATCACTGATCGGAATTCAGGTGATCAATGACCAGAATTCAGGTGATCACTGATCCGAATTCAGGTGATCAATGACCACAATTCAGGTGATCAATGATCCGAATTCAGGTGAGTAATTATCAGAATTCAGGTGATCAATGACCAGAATTCAGGTGATCAATGATCCGAATTCAGGTGATCACTGATCCGAATTCAGGTGAGTAATTATCAGAATTCAGGTGATCAGTGATCAGAATTCAGGTGATCAATGATCCAAATTCAGGTGATCATTGATCCGAATTCAGGTGATCATTGATCAGAATTCAGGTGATCAATGACCAGAATTCAGGTGATCAATGATCAGAATTCAGGTGATCAATGACCAGAATTCAGGTGATCAATGATCAGAATTCAGGTGATCAATGACCACAATTCAGGTGATCAATGATCCAAATTCAGGTGATCACTGATCCGAATTCAGGTGATCAATGATCCGAATTCAGGTGATCAATGACCACAATTCAGGTGATCAATGATCCGAATTCAGGTGATCACTGATCAGAATTCAGGTGATCATTGATCAGAATTCAGGTGATCAATGACCAGAATTCAGGTGATCAATGACCAGAATTCAGGTGATCACTGATCAGAATTCAGGTGATCAATGACCACAATTCAGGTGATCAATGATCAGAATTCAGGTGATCAATGACCACAATTCAGGTGATCAATGATCAGAATTCAGGTGATCAATGACCAGAATTCAGGTGATCACTGATCAGAATTCAGGTGATCAATGACCAGAATTCAGGTGATCAATGATCAGAATTCAGGTGATCAATGATCCAAATTCAGGTGATCAATGATCAGAATTCAGGTGATCAATGATCAGAATTCAGGTGATCAATGACCACAATTCAGGTGATCAATGATCAGAATTCAGGTGATCACTGATCAGAATTCAGGTGATCAATTATCACAATTCAGGTGATCAATGACCACAATTCAGGTGATCAATGACCACAATTCAGGTGATCACTGATCAGAATTCAGGTGATCAATGACCACAATTCAGGTGATCACTGATCAGAATTCAGGTGATCAATGACCACAATTCAGGTGATCACTGATCAGAATTCAGGTGATCAATGACCAGAATTCAGGTGATCATTGATCCGAATTCAGGTGATCAATGACCACAATTCAGGTGATCAATGACCAGAATTCAGGTGATCACTGATCAGAATTCAGGTGATCAATGACCAGAATTCAGGTGATCAATGATCAGAATTCAGGTGATCAATGACCACAATTCAGATGATCAATGATCAGAATTCAGGTGATCAATGACCACAATTCAGGTGATCAATGACCAGAATTCAGGTGATCAATGACCACAATTCAGGTGATCAATGACCAGAATTCAGGTGATCACTGATCAGAATTCAGGTGATCAATGACCAGAATTCAGGTGATCACTGATCAGAATTCAGGTGATCAATGACCACAATTCAGGTGATCACTGATCGGAATTCAGGTGATCAATGACCACAATTCAGGTGATCAATGATCAGAATTCAGGTGATCAATGACCACAATTCAGGTGATCACTGATCGGAATTCAGGTGATCAATGATCAGAATTTGGGGATTTGGGGAGCTCTGAAGGGCACGGGAGATTAATTAATTAAATTAATTAATTAACTAATTAATGTACTTAAAGGGGGTGGGGGGGGTGAACACGTTGAGAATTTCACCAAACCCCCCCCCAAAAATAAAAAATTAAAAAAAAACCCAAAAAGTTCAAAAACTCCGAGCGTGAAAACCGAACCTTTAAACATCGAGAGGAAGAACGCAGAATTCAATTTTCTTCTTTTTCCCCCAACGTTTACGGGGAGAACATTGAGTTAAAAAAAAAAAATAAATAAAAAATTAAAATATCGAGAATCCAAAACTTCAAAAAATCTTTCAATGCCAAGAGGGGGAATAAAGAAATTAAAAATCTTGAAATAATGAGGGAGAAAATGCAGAAATTAAAATTCGATTTCATTGCCGAGAGGGAGGACGTAGAAATTTAAAAAGTTTCAACGCCAAGAGGAAGAACATAAAAATTAATTTTTTTAAAATATTGAGAATATAGAATTTAATATTTTTTAAAATATCGATAATAAAGAAATTATTATTTTTTAAAATATTGAGAATACAGAAATTATTATTTTTTTAAATATTGAGAATATAGAACTTATTTTTTAAAAATATTGAGAATATAGAAATTATTATTTCTTAAAATATTGAGACTATAGAAATTATTTCTTAATATATTGAGAATACAGAACTCAATTTTTTAAAATATTGAGAATATAGAATTTAATATTTTAAAAAATATTGATAATACAGAAATTATTATTTTTTAAATATTGAGAATATCGAACTTATTTTTAAAAATATTGAGAATATAGAATTTAATATTTTTAAAAATATTGATAATATAGAACTTATTTTTTTAAATATTGAGAATATAGAACTTATTTATTAAAAATATTGAGAATATAGAAATTATTTCTTAATGTATTGAGAATACAGAACTCAATTTTTTAAATATTGAGAATATAGAACTTATTTTTTTAAATATTGACAATATAGAATTTAATATTTTTTTAAATATTGAGAATATAGAATTTAATATTTTTTAAAATATTGATAATATAAAAGTTATTTTTTTAAATATTGAGAATACAGAACTCAATTTTTAAAAATATTGCGAATATAGAAATTATTATTTCTTAAAATATTGAGAATACAGAACTCAATTTTTTAAAATATTGAGAATATAGAATTTAATATTTTTTAAAATATTGATAATACAGAAATTATTATTTTTAAAAATATTGATAATATAGAAATTATTTTTAAAAAATATTGAGAATATAGAAATTATTTCTTAATATATTGAGAATACAGAACTTATTTTTTAAAATATTGACAATGTAAAATTTAATATTTTTTAAAATATTGAGAATACAGAAATTATTATTTTTTTAAATATTGAGAATATAGAAATTATTTCTTAAAATATTGAGAATACAGAACTCAATTTTTAAAAATATTGACAATATAGAATTTAATAATTTTTAAAATATTGATAATATAGAACTCAATTTTTTTAATATTGACAACACAGAACTGAATAATTTTTTAAATATTGAGAATATAAAACTCATTTTTTAAAAAATATTGACAATACAGAACTCAAATTTTTCAAAATATTGACAATATCGAATTTAATTTTTTATATATAATTTTTAAATAATTTTTTAATATTCAATTTTTTTGAAATACGGACAATACCGAACTCAAATTTTTAAAAAAATGAGAACATAAAACTCAATTTCTTTTTGTTTTGAATACTGAAAATACAGAACACAAATTTTACTTTAAAACATTAAAAATATAAAATTTCATCTTTTTTTTTTTTTTAAATAAAAATAAAATATTGGGAACGCAGAACCTGAAAAACGCCAGGGAAAATGAAAGAAAAGCAGAAATTTCTCAATTTGGGATATTTGGGATTTTTTGGGGGATATTTGGGGTTTTTGGGATATTTGGGATTTTTTTGGGGGGGATTTTTTGGGGATATTTGGGATTTTTGGGGGGATTTTTGGGGATATTTGGGGTTTTTGGGATATTTGAGATTTTTTTGGGGGGATTTTTTGGGGATATTTGGGATTTTTTTGGGGTTTTTGGGGTTTTTTTGGATTTTGGGGATATTTGGGGATATTTGAGATTTTTTTGGGATTTTTGGGATTTTTTTGGGGATATTTGGGTTTTTTGGGATTTTTGGGATATTTGGGATTTTTGGGATATTTGGGATATTTGGGGGTTTTGGGATATTTGGGATTTTTTGGGATTTTTTGGGGATATTTGGGATATTTGGGATTTTTTGGGATATTTGGGATATTTGGGATTCTTTTGGGATTTTTTTGGGATATTTGGGATATTTGGGATTTTTTGGGATATTTGGGATATTTGGGATTCTTTTGGGATTTTTTGGGGATATTTGGGATATTTGGGATTTTTTGGGATATTTGGGATATTTGGGATTCTTTTGGGATTTTTGGTGTTTTGGGATATTTGGGATATTTGGGATTTTTTTTTGATTTTGGGGGTTTTTTGGGATATTTGGGGTCTTTGGGATTTTTTGGGATATTTGGGATTTTTGGGGACATCCAGGACCACCCCGTGTCCCCTCAGGACGGCTGGGCTGGGTTTGGGATATTTGGGATTTTTTGGGATATTTGGGATTTTTTGGGATATTTGGGGTTTTTGGGATTTTTGGGATATTTGGGATTTTTTTGGGATATTTGGGGTTTTTGGAATTTTTGGGATTTTTTGGGATTTTTGGGATTTTTGGGGACACCCTGCCCGCCGTGTCCCCCCAGATCCGTGTTCCCAGGAGCGCTGAGCTGGGTTTTGGGGATATTTGGGATTTTTGGGATTTTTGGGGACACCCTGCCCGCCGTGTCCCCCCAGATCCGTGTTCCCAGGAGCGCTGGGCTGGGTTTTGGGGATATTTGGGATTTTTGGGATTTTTGGGATTTTTGGGATTTTTGGGGACACCCTGCCCGCCGTGTCCCCCCAGATCCGTGTTCCCAGGAGCGCTGGGCTGGGTTTTGGGGATATTTGGGATTTTTGCGATTTTTGGGATTTTTGGGATTTTTGGGATTTTTGGGGACACCCTGCCCGCCGTGTCCCCCCAGATCCGTGTTCCCAGGAGCGCTGGGCTGGGTTTTGGGGATATTTGGGATATTTGGGATTTTTGGAGACACCCTGCCCGCCGTGTCCCCCCAGATCCGTGTTCCCAGGAGCGCTGGGCTGGGTATTGGGGATATTTGGAATTTTTGGGATATTTGGGATTTTTGGGGACACCCTGCCCGCCGTGTCCCCCCAGATCCGTGTTCCCAGGAGCGCTGGGCTGGGTTTTGGGGATATTTGGGATTTTTGGGATTTTTGGGGACACCCTGCCCGCCGTGTCCCCCCAGATCCGTGTCCCCAGGAGCGCTGGGCTGGGTATTGGGGATATTTGGGATTTTTGGGATATTTGGGATTTTTGGGGACACCCAGGACCCCCCGAGTCCCCCCAGATCCGTGTTCCCAGGAGTGCTGGGCTGGGTATTGGGGATATTTGGAATTTTTGGGATTTTTGGGATTTTTGGGGACACCCTGCCCGCCGTGTCCCCCCAGATCCGTGTTCCCAGGAGTGCTGGGCTGGGTATTGGGGATATTTGGGATTTTTGGGATATTTGGGATTTTTGGGGACACCCTGCCCGCCGTGTCCCCCCAGATCCGTGTTCCCAGGAGTGCTGGGCTGGGTATTGGGGATATTTGGGATTTTTGGGATTTTTGGGGACACCCTGCCCGCCGTGTCCCCCCAGATCCGTGTTCCCAGGAGCGCTGAGCTGGGTTTTGGGGATATTTGGGATTTTTGGGATTTTTGGGGACACCCTGCCCGCCGTGTCCCCCCAGATCCGTGTTCCCAGGAGCGCTGGGCTGGGTTTTGGGGATATTTGGGATTTTTGGGATTTTTGGGATTTTTGGGATTTTTGGGGACACCCTGCCCGCCGTGTCCCCCCAGATCCGTGTTCCCAGGAGCGCTGGGCTGGGTTTTGGGGATATTTGGGATTTTTGGGATTTTTGGGGACACCCTGCCCGCCGTGTCCCCCCAGATCCGTGTTCCCAGGAGCGCTGGGCTGGGTTTTGGGGATATTTGGGATTTTTGCGATTTTTGGGATTTTTGGGATTTTTGGGATTTTTGGGGACACCCTGCCCGCCGTGTCCCCCCAGATCCGTGTTCCCAGGAGCGCTGGGCTGGGTTTTGGGGATATTTGGGATATTTGGGATTTTTGGAGACACCCTGCCCGCCGTGTCCCCCCAGATCCGTGTTCCCAGGAGCGCTGGGCTGGGTATTGGGGATATTTGGAATTTTTTGGGATTTTTGGGATTTTTGGGGACACCCTGCCCGCCGTGTCCCCCCAGATCCGTGTTCCCAGGAGCGCTGGGCTGGGTATTGGGGATATTTGGAATTTTTGGGATATTTGGGATTTTTGGGGACACCCTGCCCGCCGTGTCCCCCCAGATCCGTGTTCCCAGGAGCGCTGGGCTGGGTTTTGGGGATATTTGGGATTTTTGGGATTTTTGGGGACACCCTGCCCGCCGTGTCCCCCCAGATCCGTGTCCCCAGGAGCGCTGGGCTGGGTATTGGGGATATTTGGGATTTTTGGGATATTTGGGATTTTTGGGGACACCCAGGACCCCCCGAGTCCCCCCAGATCCGTGTTCCCAGGAGTGCTGGGCTGGGTATTGGGGATATTTGGAATTTTTGGGATTTTTGGGATTTTTGGGGACACCCTGCCCGCCGTGTCCCCCCAGATCCGTGTTCCCAGGAGTGCTGGGCTGGGTATTGGGGATATTTGGGATTTTTGGGATATTTGGGATTTTTGGGGACACCCTGCCCGCCGTGTCCCCCCAGATCCGTGTTCCCAGGAGTGCTGGGCTGGGTATTGGGGATATTTGGGATTTTTGGGATTTTTGGGGACACCCTGCCCGCCGTGTCCCCCCAGATCCGTGTTCCCAGGAGCGCTGGGCTGGGTATTGGGGATATTTGGGATTTTTGGGATATTTGGGATTTTTGGGGACACCCAGGACCCCCCGAGTCCCCCCAGATCCGTGTTCCCAGGAGTGCTGGGCTGGGTATTGGGGATATTTGGAATTTTTGGGATATTTGGGATTTTTGGGGACACCCTGCCCGCCGTGTCCCCCCAGATCCGTGTTCCCAGGAGTGCTGGGCTGGGTATTGGGGATATTTGGAATTTTTGGGATTTTTGGGATTTTTGGGGACACCCTGCCCGCCGTGTCCCCCCAGATCCGTGTTCCCAGGAGTGCTGGGCTGGGTATTGGGGATATTTGGGATTTTTGGGATTTTTGGGGACACCCTGCCCGCCGTGTCCCCCCAGATCCGTGTTCCCAGGAGCGCTGAGCTGGGTTTTGGGGATATTTGGGATTTTTGGGATTTTTGGGGACACCCTGCCCGCCGTGTCCCCCCAGATCCGTGTTCCCAGGAGCGCTGGGCTGGGTATTGGGGATATTTGGAATTTTTGGGATTTTTGGGATTTTTGGGGACACCCTGCCCGCCGTGTCCCCCCAGATCCGTGTTCCCAGGAGTGCTCGGCGCTGCGCAGGGGCCGCAAGAAGCGCGTTCCCTACAGCAAGGGGCAGCTGAAGGAGCTGGAGAAGGAATTCGCCAGCAGCAAATTCATCACTCGCGACAGGAGGAGGAAAATCGCGGCCGCCACCGAGCTGAGCGAGCGGCAGATCACGATCTGGTTCCAGAACCGCCGCGTCAAGGACAAAAAAGTGGGGGCCAAAATCAAAACCAGCGCCAGCGGCGAGTCCTGAGGGGTCCCAGTTTGTCACCCCCGGAGCTGCGGGGGGAACCGGGATCCTCCCGGTTTGTTACTGGGATCCTCCCGGTTTGTTACTGGGATCCTCCCGGTTTGTCACCGGGACCCCCCCTGTTTGTCACCGGGACCCCCCCTGTTTGTCACCGGGACTCCCCCAGTTTGTCACTGGCATCCTCCCACTTTGTCACCGGGATCCTCCCAGTTTGTCACCCGGATCTCCGGAGTTTGTCACCGGGACCCCCCTTTGTCACCCGGACCCCCCCAGTTTGTCACCGGAACCCCCCCAGTTTGTCACCGGGCCCCTCCCAGTTTGTCACCTGAGCAGTGAGGGGGCACCTGGATCTTCCCAGTTTGTCACCAGGATCCCCCCCAGTTTGTCACTGGGATCCCCCTTTATCACCGGGACCCCCCCAGTTTGTCCCTGGGACCCCCCCAGTTTGTCACCGGGATCCCCCCTGTTTGTCACCGGGACTCCCCCAGTTTGTCCCTGGGATCCCCCCAGTTTGTCACCGGGACCCCCCCAGTTTGTCACCTGAGCAGTGAGGGGGCACCTGGATCTTCCCAGTTTGTCCCTGGGACCCCCCTTTATCACCGGGACCCCCCCAGTTTATCACCGGGACCCCCCAGTTTGTCACCGGGACTCCCCCAGTTTGTCCCTGGGACCCCCCCAGTTTGTCACCGGGATCCTCCCAGTTTGTCACCGGGACTCCCCCAGTTTGTCCCTGGGATCCCCCCAGTTTGTCACCGGGACACTCCCAGTTTGTCACCTGAGCAATGGGGGTGACACCGGGATCCCCCCTCTATCACCGGGACCCCCCCAGTTTGTCCCCGGGACCCCCCCAGTTTGTCTCCAGGACCCCCCAGTTTGTCACTGGGACCCCCCCAGTTTGTCACCTGAGCAGTGGGGGGGCACCTGGATCTTCCCAGTTTATCACCGGGACCCCCAGTTTGTCACCGGGATCCTCCCAGTTTGTGACTGGGACCCCCCAAAAGGCCGGGACCCCCCCCCCCCCAAGCCCCGCCCCCCTCACCGAGCGCTCCAAAGATTCCCAATCCTAATTAAAACCTCCCCAAAATGAACCAATTAAACCCCAAAACTCCGCGGGACAATCTGGGGGTTTTGAAATAACGACAACAACAAATTAATTAATGAATTAATTAATAATAATAAAAAAAAATCTCCCGAGTTCAGGCAGAGCGATCGAAACGAGCGTTTAAGGGAGAATAAAAAATAAAAGGATAAAGAATAAAGAAAAGAAAGAATAAAGAAAGTAAAGAAAGAATAAAGAAAATAAATAAAGAAAAAAAAAGAAAGAATGAGGAAAAAAAGAATAAAGAAAAATAAAGGAAAAATAAAGGGAATAAAGAAAAAATAAAGGAAAAATAAAGAGAATAAAGAAAAATAAAGGAAAAATAAAGGGAATAAAGAAAAAATAAAGACAAAATTAAGGGAATAAAGAAAAAATAAAGGGAATAAAGAAAAATAAAGGAAAAATAAAGGGAACAAAGGAAGAATAAAGGAAAAATAAAGGGAATAAAGAAAAATAAAGGAAAAATAATGGGAATAAAGAAAGAACAAAGACAAAATGAAGAAAGAATAAAGGAAAAATAAAGATAATAAAGAAAGAATAAAGACAAAATAAAGGGAATAAAGAAAGAACAAAGGAAAAATAAAGAAAGAATAAAGGAAAAATAGAGAGAATAAAGAAAGAATAAAGACAAAATAAAAGGAATAAAGAAAGAACAAAGGAAAAATAAAGAAAGAATAAAGGAAAAATAGAGAGAATAAAGGGAGAATAAAGACAAAATAAAAGGAGTAAAGAAAGAACAAAGGAAAAATAAAGAAAGAATAAAGGAAAAATAGAGAGAATAAAGGAAGAATAAAAGCCCCGCGCGTGTTGCAGCAGAACGCACCCGAATTAACCACGGAAATTGAACGTACAGGCCACGCTCTGAGCTGTGTAGGCACCCATTTATAAAGGCACGTGCTACTTTTGATTATTAATATTCTTATTCTTATTTTTAATTGTTTTTTTTTTCTTTTTTCTTGCTGGCGGGTCTCCATAACAATCCCCCATTTAGCGCTGTCTGCGTTTTTGTATCCTGTATTGTTTTCTGTATCCAGCGGCGTACGAATGCACGAGTAAAGGCGTCGTAGCCCAGTGTGGAAATAGAAAAAAAATATCGAAATATATATCGAAATAAACTCGGAGAAAAGCGTGGAAACTTTTGTAACCCCCAAGAATTGCGTTTGTGTTTAAGGTTAAAATCCACCCCCCAAAAACCCCGCCTTGGGTTGTGCTGAAATCTCGGGGTTTGTACCCGGAAAATCTTTGTTGTTTTTATTTTTAGCAGCAGAGTTTTGGCCGCGTGTGGTGAGAGAAATCGCGGCGGGAACACGAAATTGTTTGGGTTGGGGTTGGGATAAACGGGGTGAAATTAAATATTGAAATTGGGTAGAGGCGGTATTTTTATTTTGTTTTATTGTATTTTTCATCTTTAAATTTTTGTTTTATTTTATTTTATTTTTTAAATTGTATTTTAATTTTATTTTATTATTTAATTTTAATTTTATTTATTTTGTTTTATTTTTTTTAGTTTTATCTTATTTTTACTTTATTTTAATTTAATTTTTATTTTATTTATTTTATTTTTTATTTTATTTTATTTTTCATTTTATTTTCTTTTATTATTTTTATTTTTATTTTTATTATTATATTATTTTATTTTATTTTATTTTTATTTCATTTTGTTTTTTATTTTTATTTTTATTTTTATTTTTATTTTTATTTTTATTTTTATTTTTATTTTTATTTTATTTTTATTTTTATTTTTATTTTTTATTTTTATTTAATTTAATTTTTATTTTATTTTATTTTAATTTATTTTTTATTTTATTTTATCTTTCATTTTTCATTGTTATTTTATTTTTTAAATTTTATTTTCTTTTATAATTTCTATTTCTATTTCTATTTCTATTTCTATTTCTATTTCTATTTCTATTTCTATTTCTATTTCTATTTTCTTTTTTTCTTTTTTATTATTTTATTTTATTTTATTTTATAAAATAGAGCAGGAGAAGGAGGAGGAGGAGAAGGTGGAGGAGGAGGAGGAGGAGGAGGAAGTCTCGCGGGGAGCTGTAAAACCTCAGCAAAGCCGGAGCGGGGCCGACATCCTCGTAAAACTGCGGGGAAGGAGCCAGGGAAAAGCTCAACCCCCTCCCTTTGCCGTTGAACTTGAGACTTGTAAAACCCGGGCCAGAGCAAGGCTGAAAACTGGGAAAAAAATGGGGGAAAAGTGGGGGGGAAGAGCTCCAAAAATATGGGAAATAAATGGGGGAAAATTGGGGGGGGGAATAGCTGCAAAAATCTGGGGGGAAAATGGGGAAAAATTGGGGGGGGAAATAGCTCCAAAAATCTGGGGAAAAAATGGGGAAAACGTGGGGGGGAATAGCTCCAAAAATCTGGGAAAAAATGGGGATAAATACGGGGGAAAATAAGGATAAATAGTGGGAAATAGGGATAAATAGTGGGGCAAAACAGCTCCAAAATCTGGGCCAGAGCAGCCACAAAACTGGGGGGGGGGAAAGTGAAAAAACTGGGCTAAAAAAGCCCCAAAACCTGGCCTAGAACAGCCCCAAACCAGGCCTAGAACAGCCCCAAACCTGGCCTAGAACAGCCCCAAACCAGGCCTAGAACAGCCCCAAACCTGGCCTAGAAAGGCCCCAAAACCTGACCTAGAAAGGCCCCAAAACCTGACCTAGAAAGGCCCCAAAGCCTGGCTTAGAACAGCCCCAAACCTGGCCTAGAAAGGCCCCAAACCTGGCCTAGAACAGCCCCAAACCTGGCCTAGAAAGGCCCCAAAACCTGACCTAGAAAGGCCCCAAACCTGGCCCAGAACAGCCCCAAAACCTGGCCTAGAACAGCCCCAAAGCCTGACCTAGAACAGCCCCAAAACCTGGCCTAGAAAGGCCCCAAACCTGGCCTAGAACAGCCCCAAAACCTGGCCTAGAAAGGCCCCAAAGCCTGGCCCAGAACAGCCCCAAAACCTGACCTAGAAAGGCCCCAAACCTGGCCTAGAACAGCCCCAAAACCTGGCCTAGAAAGGCCCCAAAGCCTGGCCCAGAACAGCCCCAAAACCCGACCTTGAAAAAGCCCCAAACCTGGCCTAGAACAGCCCCAAACCTGGCCTAGAACAGCCCCAAAAACGTGGCCTAGAAAGGCCCCAAACCTGGCCTAGAACAGCCCCAAAACCTGACCTAGAACAGCCCCAAAGCCTGGCCTAGAACAGCCCCAAACCAGGCCTAGAACAGCCCCAAAGCCTGGCCTAGAAAAGCCCCAAACACAGAATAAATTTATTTTATTGTTCGCAGCGCTGATGGCAGCAGGATGGAAAAAAAAAAAAAACCCGAAACAACACAAATCTCCTTTTCCTTGGGTTTTTTTTCCCTCCTGTTCCTCAGAAATAATCACCCAAATGAGGAATATTTCGATTTTCTGGTGGGCTTTGGTTTATTCCCGACTCGCTCCCTGCCGCAGGGCTGTGTGCGTTGAATATTAATTCAGGAAAAATCAGCGTTATGGACTCAAAATTCACATTCTGGACCCAAAAATCTGCATTATGGATCCAAAATTCACATTATGGACCCAAAATTCACATTCCGGACCCAAAAAATCTGCATTATGGATCCAACATTCACATTACAGAAAAACAGAAGAAAACCCAAAACAAACCGAAAAAACCTCAAAACTAAACGACAAGAGAGGAAAAAAAAATATATAAAAAAAAAAAACGGGGAAAAACCACACACACACAAATACAGAAAAATAAATAAAAAATAATAAAAAAAGAAACAAAAAACTCCCAAGAAAAACAAAACAAAACCAAAAAAAAGCAATTTATTTTCATTTTTATTTTTATTATTTATTTTTTATTTTTAATTTTTTCCTCCCTTCTCCATGAACTCCCTCACCCCATAACTTAGGAGCGGTTTTAAGGAATCCCTTGAGGTCCGCACGCAAAGCCAAGAGCCGACATTTAAATCAATATTTACATTTCAATCCCACACCTTCATCTTTACGATCGCGGGCTCGCTTTTGGGGAGCCCCAAAAATTCTGATTTTTTGGCCCCAAAATGGTTGGAGCAGAGCGGGGAGGGGGAGAGGATTTTCCTCTTCCCTGTCTGTGGGAAAAAAAAAAAAAAAAAAAAAGGGAAAATCAAACGTCCCCCGGTTTGGAATTTCTGGGAAATCGGGGAATTTCAGCTGAGCGAGCTCCGGGAAATGAGAGATCAGAGCGGGTCTGTCCCCGCCCTGTCACTTTGTCCCCATTAACAAATGGGATTTGTGACTCAGAGCAAATGGAAAAAGGGACAAAGATCAGCCCCATAAACCGGAGAAGGGCCGGTTCTGGGAAATGGGGCAAAGATCAGCCCTATAAACCCAGAAATCCCGGTCCTGTGGGGTTTCCGTGAAATGGGGCAAAACTCAATCCTATAAAACCCAGAAATCCCGGTTCTGTGGGGTTTCCGTGAAATGGGGCAAAACTCAATCCTATAAACCCAGAAATCCCGGTCCTGTGGGGTTTCCGGGAAATGGGGCAAAACTCAATCCCATAAATCTGCAAATCCCGGTTCTGTGGGGTTCTGGGAAATGTGAAAAGGGGATAGAACTCAATCCCATAAAACCCACAAATCCCAGCTCTGTGGGGTTTCGGTGAAACGGGAAAAGGGACAAAACTCAATCCCATAAAACCCACAAATCCCAGCTCTGTGGGGTTCTGGGAAATGGGGCAAAACTCAATCCCATAAATCTGCAAATCCCGGTTCTGTGGGGTTCTGGGAAATGGGAAAAGTGGATAGAACTCAATCTTATAAAATCCATAAATCCCGGTCCTGTGGGGTTTCTGTGAAATGGGGCAAAACTCAATCCTATAAAACCCAGAAATCCCGGTTCTGTGGGGTTCCGGGAAATGGGGCAAAACTCAATCCTATAAACCCAGAAATCCCGGTCCTGTGGGGTTTCCGGGAAATGGGGCAAAACTCAATCCTATAAAACCCAGAAATCCCGGTCCTGTGGGGTTTCCGGGAAATGGGGCAAAACTCAATCCCATAAATCTGCAAATCCCGGTTCTGTGGGGTTCTGGGAAATGTGAAAAGGGGATAGAACTCAATCCCATAAAACCCACAAATCCCAGCTCTGTGGGGTTTCGGTGAAACGGGAAAAGGGACAAAACTCAATCCCATAAAACCCACAAATCCCAGCTCTGTGGGGTTCTGGGAAATGGGGCAAAACTCAATCCCATAAATCTGCAAATCCCGGTTCTGTGGGGTTCTGGGAAATGGGAAAAGTGGATAGAACTCAATCTTATAAAATCCATAAATCCCGGTCCTGTGGGGTTTCTGTGAAATGGGGCAAAACTCAATCCTATAAAACCCAGAAATCCCGGTTCTGTGGGGTTCCGGGAAATGGGGCAAAACTCAATCCTATAAACCCAGAAATCCCGGTCCTGTGGGGTTTCCGGGAAATGGGGCAAAACTCAATCCTATAAAACCCAGAAATCCCGGTCCTGTGGGGTTTCCGGGAAATGGGGCAAAACTCAATCCCATAAATCTGCAAATCCCGGTTCTGTGGGGTTCTGGGAAATGGGGACAGAACTCAATCTTACAAAACCCACAAATCCCGGTCCTGTGGGGTTCTGGGAAATGGGAAAAGGGGCAAAACTCTGTCCTATAAACCCAGAAATCCTGGTCCTGTGGGGTTTCCATGAAATGGGGCAAAACTCAGTCCTATAAACCCAGAAATCCCGGTCCTGTGGGGTTCTGGGAAATGGGAAAAGGGGACAGAACTCAATCCCATAAAACCCACAAATCCCAGCTCTGTGGGGTTTCGGTGAAACGGAAAATGGGACAGAACTCAATCCCATAAAACCCACAAATCCCGGTTCTGTGGGGTTTCGGTGAAAAGGGACAAACCCCGTTTTCCCCATTTCTGGGAGGAAGAGGAGGTTGGGACACAAATCCTTCCTCCTCGGCCAAGGCCTGGCTGTGTCCTCCCCTTCCACTCCCGCCCTGGCCCGGCCCGATTTTCCTCTCCAGGCCCAATTTCCCTGGATTTTGGGTTCTGGAAGCGCAGTTTTCCCAACCCATCCCCTCGGGGTTTTCCCGAGAAATCACTGGGGACGTTTTCCACCCCAAACCTCGGGATTTTCACTGCCGCTCTTCCCAGGAGTGAAAAATCGGGCAGAATTTTCTGCCGTCCAATCCCACTCCAAAGCTGCTGCTTTTGGGACGCCCCCCTGCCCCAAATTCCTGTCCCAAATTCCTGTCCCAAATTCCTGACCTGTATTCCCAATGTGAAATCTGAGATGAGATTCCTGCTCGGTTTTTCCCAGCCCCGAATCCTTTTTTTTTTTTTTTTATTTATTTTTTTTTAGAAAATTTGGCAGATTTTTGTTCCATCTGCACTCGGCTCAGCCCGGAGCATTCCAGGAGCCTCGGGGACGTGCAGACACCGGGAATGATGGAAAATGTGAGGGAATGGGAATGGGAATGGGGACAGGGAATAGGAATGGGAATGGGAATGGGGAATGGGAATGGGAATGGGGAATGGGAATGGGAATGGGAATGGGGAATGGGAATGGGAATGGGAATGGGGAATGGGGAATGGAGATGGGGAATGGGAATGGGAATGGGAATGGGAATGGGAATGGGGAATGGGGACTGGGAATGGAGATGGGGAATGGGAATGGGAATGGGAATGGGGAAAGAGGAATGGGGAAATGGGAATGGGGAATGGGAATGGGGAATGGGAATGGGAATGGGGAATGGGAAATGGGAAATGGGGAATGGGGAATGGGGAATGGGAATGGGAATGGGAACGGGATGGAAAAGACCCCAGAAAAGGCTGGAAAAGGCACCTGGAAAAGAGCTGGAAAGGGCTGGAAAACACTGGGAGCTGCTGGGAAAGCACCGCAGGCCCCGGACACCCTAAAACCCTAAAACATCCTGGAACTCCCCAAAACATCCTGGGCCACCCCAAACCTCTGTGGGGCCACCCCAAAACCTCCTGGGACACCCCAAATCTCTGTGGGGCCACCCCAAAACCTCCTGGGACTCCCCAAACCTCTGTGGGGCCACCCCAAAACCTCCTGGGACTCCCCAAATCTCGGCGCGTTCCCGGACGTGGGGCAGGGAGCGATTGGGGAATCCCCAGGGTTTGATTTGGGTTTGTTCGGGTTTAATTCTGGTTTAGTTTTAATTCTGCTTTTGGTAATTCTGGTTTATTTTATCCTTTTCAACTTCTGGTTCCTTTTTAATTTCTTTTTTTAAAATCCGCGTTTTTTTTTTTTTTTTAATTCTGGTTTATTCAAATATATTTTTAATTCAGCTTTATTTTTAAATCTGTTTATTAAAATTCTGGTTTATTTAAATGTATTTTAAATTCAGCTTTATTTTTAATTCTGTTTATTAAAATTCTGGTTTATTTAAATATATTTTTAATTCAGCTTTATTTTTAATTCTGTTTTTTAAAATCCTGGTTTATTTAAATATATTTTTAATTCAGCTTTATTTTTAAATCTTTTTTTAAAAAAATTCTGGATTATTTAAATATCTTTTTAACTCAGCTTTATTTTTAATTCTGTTTTTTAAAATTCTGGTTTATTTATATATATTTTTATTTGAGCTTTATTTTTAATTCTGTTTTTTAAAATTCTGGTTTATTTTCAATTCTGTTCGTTTTTTCTTTTTCCAAATTCTGGTTGTTTTTTTAAATTCTGGTTTATTTTTATTTTTTTAAAATTCTGTTTTATTTTTTAAATTCTGCTTTTTTACATTTCTGTTGGGTTTTTTTTTGTTACATTCTGCTTTCATTTTAATTTTTAAAAAAATTTTGCTTTATTTTTTATATTCTGCTTTTTTCAATTCTGTTTTTTTTTTTTTTTTTACATTCTGGTTTCTTTTTAACTTTTTTTAAAATTTTGCTTTATTTTTTAAATTCTGCTTTATTTTCAATTCTGTTTTTTTTTTTTTTAATTATTTTTGCTCAGGATCGATGAAATCCTCCGTGTTTCACCCACCCCAAAATCCCGGGATTTTCCTCCATCTGCATTTCCCATTTCCCGACCCTTTCCCATGAAAATATCCCAGGAATTTCAGCTTTTGCCAGGAAAAAGGAACAGCCGGGGATTGCCCCCTCCTGGAAAACCTGGAAATCCGCAGGTCAAAAATCCCAAAAAATAAAAAATAATAATAATGAAAAAATAAAACCACAAAAAAAATCCAAAAAAAATTCCCACCCAAAAATATAAAAAAGAAATTCAAAAAAGAAAAAAAAAAAATCCCCCACAAAAAAAATTTAAAAAGAGAAAAATATATTTAAAAAAAATCCCAAAAAAATCCACAAAAATCCTAAAATATCCCCCCTAAAAATAATAATAATAAAAAAAATCCACCCCCTCAAAAAAAATCCCCCAAAATCACAAAAAATCTGCATTAATAATAATAATGATAATAAAAATGATAATAATAATAGTGATAATAATAATGATAATAATGATAATAATAGTAATAATAGTAATAATAGTAATAATAATAATAATAATAATAATAATAATAATAATAACAATAACAATAATAACAATAATAATAATTTTTAAATCCCTCAAGGCTTCCTTTGGGGCTGGAATTCCTGAACCTGGAAATTTTTAAATCAAAAGTTGAAAAATCTTCAATCAAATTTTGAACATTTTTAAATCGAATTTTTTGGGGAAAAAAAAAAATTTAAAATAAAAAATTCCCAGTTTCCCCCATTTTTTCCCCCCAATTTTCCTCCATTTTTTCCCAATTTCCCCATTTCCCCCCAATTTCCTCAATTTTTCCCAATTCTCCCATTTTTTCCCCATTTTCCCCCATTTCTTCCCCATTTTTCCCCTATTTTTCCCTATTTCCCCCCATTCTTCCCCATCTTTTCCCCATTTTCCTTCATTTTCCCCATTCCCCATTTTCCCCCCATTTTTTCACATTTTCCCCCTTTTTTCCCCATTTCCCCCCATTTCCCCCCATTTCCCCCCTTCTTTTTCCCAATTTTCCTCCCATTTTCCCCCATTTTCCCCATTCCCCCATTTCCCTCCCATTCCGCCCCATTTTTTTCACATTTTTCTCCATTTCCCCCCCATTATCCCCCCATTTTTTTCCCATTCCCCCCCATTCTTTCCCCATTTTTTCCCATTTCCCCCCATTTTTTCCCCATTTTTTTCCCATTTCCCTCCCATTTTCCCCCCATTTTTTCCCATTTTCCCCGCATTTTTTCCCATTTCCCCCCATTCTTTCCCCATTTTTCCCCCATTTTTCCCATTTTCCCCCCATTTTTTTCCCATTCTTTCCCCATTTCCCCCCATTATCCCCCCATCTTTTCCCCATTTTCCCCCCATTTTTTCCCATTTTTTTTTCCCATTTCCCCCCGTTTTTTTCCCATTTCCCCCCGTTTTTTTCCCATTTCCCCCCCATTTTCCCCCCATTCTTTCCCCATTTTTTTCCCATTTCCCTCCCATTTTCCCCCCATTTTTTCCCATTTTCCCCGCATTTTTTCCCATTTCCCCCAATTCTTTCCCCATTTTCCCCCCATTTTTCCCCATTTTCCCCCCATTTTTCCCCATTTTCCCCCCATTTTTTCCCATTTTCCCCCATTTTTTCCCCATTTTTTCCCCATTTTTTCCCATTTCCCCCCCATTTTTTTCCCATTATCCTCCCATCTTTTCCCCATTTTCCCCCCATTTTTTCCCATTTTTTTCCCATTTCCCCCCGTTTTTTTCCCATTTCCCCCCCATTTTCCCCCCATTCTTTCCCCATTCTTTCCCCACTTTTTTCCCATTTTTTTCATTTTTTTCCCATTTTTTTCCCATTTTTCCCCCCATTTTTTCCCCATTTTTTTCATTTTTTTCCCATTTTTTCCCTTTTTCTTCCCATTTCCCGCCCATTTTTTCCCCATTCTTTCCCCATTTTTTCCCATTTCCCCCCCTTTTTTTCCCCATTCTTTCCCCATTTTTTCCCATTTCCCCCCATTTTTTTCCCATTTTTTTCCCATTTTTTTCCCATTTTTTCCCATTTTTTTTCCCATTTTCCCCCATTTTTTCCCCATTCTTTCCCCATTTTTTCCCATTTCCCCCACATTTTTTCCCCATTATCCCCCCATCTTTTCCCCATTTTCCCCCCATTTTTTCCCATTTTTTCCCCACTTCCCCCCGTTTTTTTCCCATTTCCCCCCCATTTTCCCCCCATTCTTTCCCCATTCTTTCCCCACTTTTTTCCCATTTTTTTCATTTTTTTCCCATTTTTTTCCCATTTTTCCCCCCATTTTTTCCCATTTTTTTCATTTTTTTCCCATTTTTTCCCTTTTTCTTCCCATTTCCCCCCCATTTTTTCCCCATTCTTTCCCCATTTTTTCCCATTTCCCCCCCATTTTTTCCCCATTCTTTCCCCATTTTTTCCCATTTCCCCCCATTTTTTTCCCATTTTTTTCCCATTTTTTCCCATTTTTTCCCATTTTTCCCATTTTTTCCCCATTTTTTTCCCATTTTTTCCCATTTTCCCCATTTTTTCCCCATTTTTTCCCCATTTTTTCCCCATTTTTTTCCCATTTTTTTTCCCATTTTTCGCGGCCGGCTCCGAGCTTTTCCCTCCCTCCGTTAATTCCCCTTAATTCCCGTTCATTAATTACCGCTCGTTAATTAATCGAGCCCGGGCTCCCTCTAGCGTCGCTCGGGTCCCGTCCCCAATCCCGATCTTTTCCCACCTGGAAAAATTCCCCCAATTTCCTCTCCCTGGGTTTTTATTTCATCTATTCAACAGATATTTAATATATTAAAATAAAATCAAATCTATTTTTAATATATTTAAAGAGATAAAATGCATATTTAATATTTTGACATAGAATAAAAGGTGTATTTAATATATTAAAATACAATAAAATATATTTTCAGTATATTTAAATAGATAAAATGTATATTTAATATTTTAGCATAGAATAAAATGTATGTTTAATATAATAAAGTAGAATAAAGTGTATATTTAATATATTAAAAATAATGAAATTTTTATTTAATATAATAAAATAGAATAAGAAATATATTTAATGTATTACAATTCCCACAGCCCCTCCCTGTTTGGTTTTAACAGGAAATTCTGCTTTTATTTTATTTTATTTTATTTTATTTTATTTTATTTTATTTTATTTTATTTTATTTTTTATTTTATATTGTTATTTTATTTTATTTGGTTATTTTATTTTATTTCATTATTTTATTTTTTATTTTATTTTTTTTATTTTGTTATTTTATTTTATATTTTTTATTTTATTTTATTTCATTATTTTATTTTTATTTTATATTTTTATTTTATTTTATTTTATTTTATTTGTATTTTATTTCATTTCATTTCATTTCATTTCATTTTATATAAACCCTTCCCTGCTTGATTTTAGTGGGCAATTTCCCTTTTTTTTTTTTTCTAATTTAATTATAAAATTAATTCAGTTTTATTATAAACACCGAATATGGATTAGGACAAGGATATTTTAAATATTCTGTATTAAATAAACCAAAAAAAAACCCGAAAAAATCCTAAAAAAAAACCCAAAAAAGAAAACATAAAAAAAATTTTAAAAGTCTCAAAAAAAAAAACAACAGAAAAAAAACCCAAAATTTTTGGAATCGTCGGGGGCAGATCTCTCCCTCCTTTTTTTGCATCCTGAAATTCCTCCTCCTCTTCCTCCTCCTCCTCTTCCTCCTCCTAAAAAAAAAAAAAAAAAAAAGGGGAAAAAAAAAAAAAAAAAAGAAGAAAAATCCGAGCCCGGGAATAAAACTCCCCGGAGAGGGAATTCCAGCCGGGAAGAGAGCGCCAGGAACGGGAATTCCACGCGTCGGGAAAGGAGGAAAACAAAACCCAAAAAGGGATTTTATTGAGATTTTAATTTAAATTATCGGTTTTATTGGAACGGCCTTTGTCCCGAAAAGCGGCGGAGTTTTGGGAGGCTTTTTGGGGGTTTTTTGGGGGTTTTTTGGGGTTTATTTGGGTATTTTTTTTTTTGGGGATTGGAATTTTCGCGAGGAGAAAGGAAAGGTGGGTGTGAAAAGATGAGAGAATTTTAAAAAAGGAAAAAAAGGGGGGGAAAAAAAAGGAAAAAAAAAAGGGGGAAAAATAAAAATTCCCGGAGATTGAGGCGGGGAAGGGGGAGGAGAATTCTCACCCATCCATTCCCCCCCCCCCAAAAAAAATTTATAAATAAAAATAAAAATAAAAATAAAAATAAAAATAAAAATAAAAATAAAAATAAAAATAGCAACATAAACATAAACATAAATATATAAAAATAAAAATAAAAATAAAAATAAAAATAAAAATAAAAATAATAATGATAATGATAATAATAATGATAATGATAATGATAATAATAATGATAACAATGATATTGATGATAATGATAATGATAATGATGATAATAATAATAATTTAAATTTAAATTCGGGGTTTTAATTTAAATTTGGGGCTTAATTAATATCGGGGTTTAATTTAAATTCGGGGTTCAATTTAAATTCTAGGTTTAATTTAAATCCGGAGTTTAATTTAAATTTTAGGTTTAATTTAAATTCGGGGTTTATTTTAAATTCTGGGTTTCATTTAAATTCGGGTTTTATTTAAATCCGGAGTTTAATTTAAATTCTGGGTTTAATTAAAAATTGGGGTTTAAGTTAAAATCGGGGGTTAAGTTAAACTCGGGGTTTAATTTAAAAATCTATATTAAATTTAAATTCGGGGTTCAATTTAAATTCTAGGCTTAATTTAAATTTTAGGTTTAATTTAGATTTTAGGTTTAATTTAAATTCTGGGTTTAATTTAAAATAGGGGTTTAACTTAAATTCGGGGTTTCATTTAAATTTGAGTTTCATTTAAATCCGGGGTTTAATTTAAATCCCGGTTTAATTTAAACCCGAGGAAAAGCAGCGTGGGGGAATCGGGATGGTCACGGGTAAGGAATGGAATGGAACTCGTAAAAATAAAAATTAATTTTGTTCCCGGGTAATTTTGGGGCTCGGGAAGTGGGAAGTGATTTTTTTTTTTTTTTTTTTTTTTTAACGAGGGGAGATTTTTCCACGAACCGGGTTTGGATTTTTCCAAGGGGTGATTCCTGCTCTTTTTCCGGCAAGGAATTCAGGATCCTTTTCCTCTGCGCTTTTCCAATGAACAGAGCTTTGATAATCAAAAAATTTATCCCAAAAGAATTTTTTAGAAAAGGAACAAAAAATTCATTTTTAGACGAGACGCTGAAATTTAAATTTGGAATTTTTCCTTGCTTCCTCCTCGTTTTCCTTCCCCAGTTCCCGGTTTTTCCCTTTATTCCTGCTTTTCCCCTCATTCCCGGTTTTCTCCCGTCATTCCCGTTTTTTCCCTTTATTCCAAATTTTTCCCTCACTCCCGGCTCTTCCCTTTATGCCCGGTTCTTTCCCCTCAATCCCAATTTTTCCCCTCATTCCCGGTTTTTCCCTTTATTCCAAATTTCCCCCCCTCATTCCCATTTCCCCCCCTCACTCCCGGTTTCCCCAGCCCCGAATCCTTTTTTTATTTTATTTTATTTTATTTTTTTTTTTAAGAAAATTTGGCAGATTTTTGTTCCATCTGCACTCGGCTCAGCCCGGAGCATTCCAGGAGCCTCGGGGACGTGCAGACACCGGGAATGATGGAAAATGTGAGGGAATGGGAATGGGAATGGGGACAGGGAATAGGAATGGGAATGGGAATGGGAATGGGAATGGGGAATGGGAATGGGAATGGGAATGGGGAATGGGAATGGGAATGGGAATGGGGAAATGGGAATGGGGAATGGGAATGGGGAAATGGGAATGGGGAATGGGGAATGGGGAATGGGAATGAGGAATGGGAATGGGAATGGGGATGGGAATGAGGAATTGGAATGGGGAATGGGGGAATGGGAATGGGAAATGGGAATGGGAATGGGGAATGGGGAATGGGGAATGGGGAATGGGAATGGGAATAGGAATGAGGAATGGGGAATGGGAAATGGGAAATGGGGAATGGGGAATGGGGAATGGGAATGGGGAATGGGGAATGGGGAATGGGAATGAGGAATGGGAATGGGGAATGGGAATGGGAATGAGGAATGGGAATGGGAATGGGGAATGGGAATGAGGAATGGGAATGGGAATGTGTACTGGTTTGAAAAGCAAAACAAGTGAGACTTCAAGTCAGTAATGCAATTTTTAATAGGGAAGAGAAAAAAAAGGAAAAACAAACTACATGCAATAGTAAAACTAAAAGCACTGACAGAGCCAGGACACAACCTGATACCCTGTCAGTCAGGGGGCTGGTGCAGTTTCCTCCAAAGGCTCCAGCGATGATGTGGGAAAAGCCTGGTTCTTCCTCTGGAATCCAGTGGGAAAAGGCCGCCTTTGGCGTTCTAAACCTCAGTTTTTATCTAGGTAGGAAAGGCTTGGCTCGTCCTCCTGGCTGGGGCATCTCCCAATGGGGTGATGGAATCTTATCAGTTATACAGTAGGACTCAATGGCCCATTAACAGGAGATACTTCCCACAGAGATAAGGATGATCACCCTTATCAGTGATGGGCCATTAACAGGAGACATTTCCACAGAGATAAGGATGGTCACCCTTATCAGTGATGGGCCATTAACAGGAGACATTTCCACAGAGATAAGGATGATCACCCTTATCAGTTATGGACCATTAACAGGAGACATTCCCACAGAGATAAGGATGATCACCCTTATCAGTGATGGGCCATTAACAGGAGACATTTCCACAGAGATAAGGATGGTCACCCTTATCAGTGATGGCCCATTAACAGAAGATACTTCCCACAGAGATAAGGATGATCACCCTTATCAGTGATGGGCCATTAATAGGAGTCATTTCCACAGAGATAAGGATGGTCACCCTTATCAGTGATGGCCCATTAACAGGAGACATTCCCACAGAGATAAGGATGATCACCCTTATCAGATGGCAATAGAATATGTATCTTGTATTGCAAACCAGGGCATAATCCACCCCTTATTCTATTGCCATCTACATTATACCCAAAGCAATGCCCTCTCTATATGTTTATACTATAGAATGAAACCCTACACACAGTTCTCTCTTAAAACAACGTTTCCTTGCGGTACACAGAGGGTTTCTCCATCTTTTTGCATTACCCACCAACTGTAACCAGGTCCTTGAGCAAAAACAATCCCACTGATTGGTTCGCCTTTGCCTGTGGTGAGATTGATCCAAACAGTCTTTCCTAAAATACCTTTCATGTGCACCACAGGGATTCTGTCTCCATCCACTGTGTGCAGGGGTTCAGATTGGGCAGGACCGGCTCGATTGATGGACCCTCTGGTGTTGACCATCCAGGTGGCTTTTGCCAAGTTCATTTCCCAATTTCTGAAGGTTCCCCCACCGAGTGCCTTCAGGGTAGTTTTAAGGAGTCCATTGCACCGTTCAACTTTCCCGGCAGCTGGCGCGTGGTAAGGGATATGATATATCCATTCAATACCATGTTCTCTGGCCCAGGTGTTGATAAGGCTGTTCTTGAAATGGGTTCCGTTGTCTGACTCAATTCTTTCGGGGGTACCATGCCTCCAAAGGACTTGTTTTTCTAGGCCCAAGATGGTGTTCTGGGCAGTAGCATGAGGCACAGGGTAGGTTTCCAACCATCCTGTGGTTGCTTCCACCATGGTCAGCACGTAGCAATTGCCTTGGCGGGTTTGGGGAAGGGTGATGTAGTCAATTTGCCAGGCTTCCCCATACCTGTACTTTGACCATCGTCCACCGTACCACAGAGGCTTCACCCGCTTGGCCTGTTTGATTGTGGCACAGGTGTCACGGTTCTGGATGACCTGTGAGATGCTGTCCATAGTAAGGTCCACCCCTCTGTCACGGGCCCATCGGTATGTTGAATCTCTCCCCTGATGACCAGAGGCATCATGGGCCCAACGAGCTCGGAGTAATTCTCCCTTGTGCTGCCAGTCCAGATCCACCTGTGATATTCTTACCTTGGCAGCTCGGTCCACCTGCTCGTTGTTGTGATGCTCTTCATTAGCTCGACTCTTGGGTACGTGTGCATCCACGTGTCGAACCTTCACGGTTAGCTTCTTTACTCGGGTGGCAATGTCCTGCCAAATCTCAGCGGCCCCGATGGGTTTCCCTCTGCGCTGACAGTTGGCCTTTTTCCAGCGATCCAACCATCCCCACAGAGCATTGGCTACCATCCATGAGTCAGTGTAGAGATAGAGCCTTGACCACTTCTCCCGTTCAGCAATATCCAAAGCCAGCTGGACGGCTTTTAACTCTGCGACCTGACTCGATCCACCTTGTCCCTCGGTACCTTGCGCAACTTGTCGTGTGGGGATCCACACTGCAGCTTTCCATTTTCGGTTAGCGCCTCCAACTCGGCAGGAACCATCAGGGAAGAGGGAATATCGTCTTTCAGTCTCTGGTACGTCATTGCAGGGTGGGGCTGATATTACAGGGATACGGGGGTAAAGGGATACAGGGATACAGGGATACAGGGATACAGGGATACAGGGATACAGGGATACAGGGATACAGGGATACAGGGATACAGGGATATAGGGATACAGGGATACAGGGATATAGGGATGTAGGGATACAGGGATACAGGGATACAGGGATGTAGGGATACAGGGATACAGGGATACAGGGATGTAGGGATACAGGGATACAGGGATACAGGGATACAGGGATACAGGGATACAGGGATACAGGGATATAGGGATATAGGGATACAGGGATACAGGGATACAGGGATACAGGGATACAGGGATACAGGGATATAGGGATATAGGGATACAGGGATACAGGGATACAGGGATGTAGGGATACAGGGATACAGGGATACAGGGATACAGGGATACAGGGATACAGGGATACAGGGATACAGGGATACAGGGATATAGGGATATAGGGATACAGGGATACAGGGATATAGGGATGTAGGGATACAGGGATACAGGGATACAGGGATGTAGGGATACAGGGATACAGGGATACAGGGATGTAGGGATACAGGGATACAGGGATACAGGGATACAGGGATACAGGGATACAGGGATACAGGGATATAGGGATATAGGGATACAGGGATACAGGGATACAGGGATGTAGGGATACAGGGATACAGGGATACAGGGATACAGGGATATAGGGATACAGGGATATAGGGATATAGGGATACAGGGATACAGGGATACAGGGATGTAGGGATACAGGGATACAGGGATACAGGGATACAGGGATGTAGGGATACAGGGATACAGGGATACAGGGATACAGGGATACAGGGATACAGGGATACAGGGATACAGGGATATAGGGATATAGGGATACAGGGATACAGGGATACAGGGATGTAGGGATACAGGGATACAGGGATACAGGGATACAGGGATACAGGGATATAGGGATATAGGGGTACAGGGGTACAGGGGTACAGGGATGTAGGGATATAGGGATATAGGGATATAAGGATGTAGGGATATAGGGATGTAGTGATACAGGGATATAGGGATGTAGGGATACAGGGATACAGGGATACAGGGATATAGGGGTACAGGGGTACAGGGATGTAGGGATATAGGGATATTGGGATACATGGATACATGGATATCGGGATATCGGGATATCGGGATACAGGGATATTGGGATACAGGGATATAGGGATGTAGGGATACAGGGATATCAGGATAGGGATATCGGGATATTGGGATATTGGGATAGGGATACAGGGATACAGGGGCACAGGGATACAGGGATACAGGGATATCGGGATACAGGGATATAGGGATGTAGGGATATTGGGATACAGGGATACACGGATATCAGGATACAGGGATACATGGATATCGGGATATCGGGACACAGTGATACAGGGATATCGGGATATCGGGATATCAGGATGTAGGGATACAGGGATATCAGGATAGGGATATCGGGATATCGGGATATTGGGATAGGGATGTCGGGATAGGGATAGGGGGAGCTGCCCCAGAGTGGGAATTTGGGATTCTTTTCCTCAAGGAAAGAGCCCCCAAACGGGATTTTGGGGTGAAGGGGCCCCAGACCAGGAATTTGGGGTGAGGGAGCTCCAGACTGGGAATTTGGGTTTTTTTCCCCCCAAAAAAGGAGCCTCAGACCGAGAATTTGGGATGAAGGAGCCCCAGAGCGGGAATTTGGGGTGAGGGAGCCTCAAATTTGGGATTCTTTTCCCGAAGGAGGGACCCCCAGAACGAGGATTTGTTTTTTTGTTTTTTTCCCGAAGGAATGAATCCCAAACTGAGAATTTGAGGTTTATTTTCCCCAAGGGAAGGGATCCCAAATAGAGAAATTTGGGATTTTTTTCCCAAAGGAATGAATCCCAAACACAGAATTTGAGGTTGTTTTTCCCCCAAGGGAAGAAATCCCAAATAGAGAATTTGAGTTTTCCCCCAAAGGAAATAAAAAGATGAAGCCTGAACTACCCCGCCCCATCAACACTTTCATTTTTTTTCTGATTTTCCGAATTTAAAAAACGCCCTTCCAAAAAAAAAAAATAAATAAAAAATAAATAAAAAAAATAATATAAAATAAAACCCCTTTACCTGGAGACGCATTCCGCGATTTCCCTCCGGGCTTTTGGGGCCTCGCTCACGAATTAAAAATCGCTGCTTTAACTCAAATTTCTGCCCCTAAAACCTGGTTTTACCAAAACTCGGCCTAGCTGATAATTTTTTCCCCCACCCCTTTGGGATTGGGGAAAAGCGCGGAGCGGAGCCCGTCCCAAAGGAGGGAATTCCCCCCTTTTATTTTTGGGGTTTTTTGGGCGGGGAGGTTTGGGTTTTTTGGGTTTTTTTTAAGGGATATTTGGGTTCCACCCCAAAGCAGAACGAGGGGGGTTTGGTAAATGTGAGTGGGACAAAGGGTTTGGGGATTTTTTGGGTTTTTTGGGGGTTTTTTTGGGGGGTTTTTTGGGGGGGGGGTTAGGTTTTTTTTATTATTTGTTTGTTTGGTTTTTTGGGGTTTTTTTGGTTTATTTTTTTAAGGGATATTTGGGTTCCACCCCAAAGCAGAGCCAGGGGGATTTGTTAAATGGCATGGGGATTTTTGGGGGTTTTTTTTTTGGTTTTTTGGGGTTTTGGGGGGGTTTTTTTGCTTTATTTCAACTAAACTCAGCTTTATTTCCACCAATCCCAACTTTATTTCCATTTTCCCCTTCCCAACCTCTCCCACTTCCCAGTGCATGGATCGAAAAACTCATTTTTTCCCCTTTTTTCACCCCCCCCCCCCCCCCCGGTTTGTTTTCATTTTTTTAATACCCATAAAAGCAAAAAAAAAAAAAAAAAAAAAAAAAGCGGGAAAGGGGAAAAAAAGGGAGAAAAGGGAAAAAAGAAAGAGGAGGGAGAAAAGAAAAAGAATAAAAACGAAAAAGGAAAGAAGGTGGAAATTGAAAAAAGAAAAAAAAGAAAAAAGGAAAAATAATAAAAGAGGAAAAAGGGAAAAGAATAAAAAAGGAAAAGGAAAAAAAGAAAAAGAAAGAATAAAAACGAAAAAGGAAAGAAGGTGGAAAATGAAAAAAGAAAGAAAAGAAAAAAGGAAAAAGAATAAAAGAGAGAAAAGAAAAAAGAATAAAAAGGGAAAAGGGGAAAAAAAAGAAAAAGAATAAAAACGAAAAAGGAAAGAAGGTGGAAAATGAAAAAAAAAAGAGAAACAGATAAAGAAGAAAAACTCGGAAAAAGGGACAAAAAAAAAAAAACCAACCCTGAAAAAGTGACAAAAAAAAAAAAATTGAAAAAGTGGAGAAAAATACTTGAAAAAGTGACAAAGAACTTGGCAAAGTAACAAAAAAACCTTGGAAAAGGAAGAAAAGGAGCAGCGATTGTTCCTTTTTTAACCCAAAACTTAAAAATCACCGAAAGGCACCAAAAATCGCACATTTCCAACCCAAAAATTCCCACATTTCAAACCCTAAAATTCCCACATTTCAAACCCTAAAATCCGCATATTTTTAACTTTTAAATCCGCATATTTCAAATATTTCAAACTTTAAAATTCCCACATTTCAAACATTTCAAACCTTAAAATCCTCCTCTTTCGAACCCTCAAATCCGAGTGTTTTAAACTTTAAAATCCGCATATTTCAAATATTTCAAACTTTAAAATTCCCACATTTCGAATATTCCAGACTTTAAAATCCTCATGTTTGGAACCCGAAAATCCGCATATTTTAAACTTTAAAATCCGCATATTTTAAACTTTAAAATCCGTATATTTTAAACTTTTAAATCCGCATATTTCAAATATTTCAAACTTTAAAATTCCCACATTTCAAACATTAAAATCCGCACATTTCAAACATTTCAAATCTAAAAATGTTCATGTTTTGAACCCGAAAATCTGCATATTTTAAACATTAATTCTGCATATTTTAAACATTAAAATCCCCATATTTTAAACATTAATTCCGCATATCTTAAACATTAAAATCCCCATATTTTAAATATTTCAAATCCTAAACCCCCCATATTTTAAACCCTAAAACCCGCATATTTTAATCATTAAAATCCGCATATCTTAAACTTTTAAATCCTCATATTTTAAACATTAAATCCGCATATTTTAACTTTAAAATCCGCACATTTTAAACATTAAAATCTGCATATTTTAAACATTAAATCTGCATATTTTAAACATTAAATCCGCGTATTTTAAACTTTTAAATCCGCATATTTTAAACATTCCAAACTTTAAAATCCTCATGTTTCGAACCCGAAAATCCGCATATTTTAAACAATAAATCCGCATATTTTAAACTTTAAAATCCGCATATTTTAAACCCTAAAATCCGCATAGTTTAAACTTTAAAACCCGCGTATTTTAAACATTAAAATCCGTATATTTTAAACTTTTAAATCCGCATATTTTAAACATTCCAAACTTTAAAATCCTCATGTTTCGAACCCGAAAATGCGAATTTTTTCAACACTAAAATCCGCATATTTTAAACTTCAAAATCCGCATGTCTTAAACTTTAAAATTCCCGTATTTTAAATATTTTAAACCCTAAACCCCGCGTATTTTAAACATTAAAATCCGCATATTTTAAACTTTTAAATCCGCATATTTTAAACCCTAAAATCCGCATATTTTAAACTTTAAAATCCGCACATTTTAAGCATTCCAGACTTTAAAATCCTCATGTTTCGAACCCGAAAATCCTCATATTTTAAACCCTAAAATCCGCACATTTTAAACTTTAAAATCCGCACATTTTAAACATTCCAGACTTTAAAATCCTCATGTTTCGAACCCGAAAATCCTCATATTTTAAACCCTAAAATCCGCATATTTTAAACTTTAAAATCCGCATATTTTAAACATTAAATCCGCATATTTTAAACTTTAAATCCACATATTTTAAACATTAAAATCCCCAAATTTAAATATTTTAACCCTAAAACCCGCATATTTTAAACATTAAAATCCGTATATTTTCAACTTTAAATCCGCATATTTTAAACATTCCAAACTTTAAAATCCTCATGTTTCGAACCCGAAAATCCGCATATTTTAATCTTTAAATCCCGCACATTTTAAACATTAAACCCGCATATTTTAAACACTAAATCCGCATATTTTAAACATTAAAACCCGCACATTTTAAACATTCCAGACTTTCAAATCCTCCTGTTCCGAGCCCGAAAATCCGCGCATTTGAAAGTAAAAAAGCGCCGAAATTCCCGCGGCTTTGCTCGCTGCCAGCTGCGAGCAGTTTTGAATTTCCGAGGAATTTTTTCCCCTTTTCTCCACAGGCAATAAAGAAAATTCCGGAGCAGAACCCGAAGCTCGGGGGCCTCTGAGAATTTCCCGAATATCCCGAATTTTCCTGGATGATTTTCCCGGCTAAATTCCCTCGGGAAAGTTTGAGGCCCCCCCCCCCCCCGATTTAAATTTAAATTTAATTTAATTTAATTTAATTTCATTTTAATTTTATTTTATTTTATTTTATTTTATTTTATTTTATTTTATTTTATTTTATTTTATTTTATTTTATTTTTATTTCCGCTCCCGCTCGCCCTAATTACATCCCCGTAATTAAACTCATTTTCAAACCCGGCTGAACTCGCCTCGTTCCTCCCAAAAAATTCAGATTTTTCCACGCTGCTCTTTGCTCCAAATTAAATTTTTTTTTTAGTGTCCTTCCTCCAAATTATTTTTATTTTTAGTTCCCTTCTCCAAATTATTTTTTTCAGTTTCCTTCCTCCAAATTTTTTTTTTTCAGCTTCCTTCCCTCGAATATTTTCTTTGAGTTTCCCTTCTCCAAATTAATTTTTTTGGTTTCCCTTCTCCAAATATTTTTGTTTTTCTTTCCCTTCTCCAAATATTTTTTTTTTCGGTTTCCCTTCTCCAAATATTTTTTTTTCGGTTTCCCTTCTCCAATTTGTTTTTTGAGTTTCCTTCCTCCAAAACAACTTTTTTTTTTTGAGTTTCCAGTCTCCAAATATTTTATTTGTTATGTTTATTTTTTTTTTCCGGTTTTACCAAACTCCTAATTTAATTCCTGATTGGGTTTTAATTTCTGATTTAAAATCCAAATATTTTATTTGTTATGTTTATTTTTTTTTTCCGGTTTTACCAAACTCCTAATTTAATTCCTGATTGGGTTTTAATTTCTGATTTAAAATCCAGGCAGCTCCAAGGCATCGTTCACCTCTCAAAAAAAGTCTAAAAAGAAAGAGAATAACTCGGGAAATGAATAAAAAAAAAAAGAATAACTCGGGGGAAATGAATAAAAAAAAAGAATAATTCGGGAAATGAATAAAAAAAAGAGAATAACTCGGGGGAAATGAATAAAAAAATAGAATAACTCGGGGGAAATGAATAAAAAAAAAGAATAATTCGGGAAATGAATAAAAAAATAATAACTCGGAGGAAATGAATAAAAATAAAAATAATAACTCGGGGGAAATGAATTAAAAAAAAGAATAATTCGGGAAATGAATAAAAAATAATAACTCGGAGGAAATGAATAAAAATAAAAATAATAACTCGGGGGAAATGAATAAAATAAAAGAATAACTGGGAGGAAATGAATAAAATAAAAGAATAACTCGGAGGAAATAAATGAAAAAATAATAACTCGGGGGAAATGAATTTAAAAAAATAATAACTCGGGGGAAATTAATAAAAAAAAGAATAACTCGAGGGAAATGAATAAAAAATCACTTTTTCTCATCTCCCCGTGAGGTTTTGAGGTTTAAATTTTGGGGTTTTTTTTGTTTTTTCTCAGGGATCCCAAACCCTCCCTCGCTGCGGAGGATCCTTCCTTCAATTGATACAAATCACAAATCATTTAAAATTCTTTACTCACAGCTCCGCTTTATTCACAGGAGGATTTTTTTTTTTTTTCCCCAATCGTTATTTCCATTATTGATTTTTTTTTTTGTTGTTTTTAATTTAACCGGGGATAAATTTATTACAGGTGAGACGCCCGGCGAACACAGAGCAGGTGTTTGGCTTCAATTAATTCCCAATAATTCCATTTTTCACCTTATTCCGCAGCAGCTGGATTTAAAAAATAAATAAATCAATAAAAAATAAATTTAAAAAAAAATAAATTAACCAAAACACCGCTTGAGTTTAATTCTTATTTTTATTTATTTTTTTTTTCCCCCCTCCCCGAGCTCTTCTCTTTGTGGAGCTGTCGGATTCGATTTTTATTTTTTTTTATTTTTTTTATTTTTAAATTAAAACAACAAAAAAAGAGAATTATTTGGGAGAGGCAATAAAAAGGAGAAATACGACAGCGAGAGCCGCCCGCTCGTATTTCACATTCCTGGTGACACGAGGGGAATTTTCCTTCCCCAAAAAAACGCAGCTCCCCGGGAAGTTTAAAAAAAAAAAAAGAAAAGAGGAAATCAAAAGAAAAATAATTAGGAAAATAATTAGGAAAAATGACAATAAAAAAAAAAAACAAGTGGAGGTTGAGGTAGAAATAGAGAAAATAGAAATAAAGATAGAAATGGAAATGAAAATAGAAAATAAAAAGAAAGTAGAAATAGGAATAGGAAGAGAAAATAAAAATAAAGTAAAAAATAGAAATAGAAATAGAAATAGAAATAGAAATAGAAATAGAAATAGAAATAGAAGTAGAAATAGAAATATAATAATAAAAATGAATATAAGTAACTATAAAAATAAAAATAATAATAAAAATTAATATAAATAACTATAAAATAAAAATAAAAATAAAAATAAATATAAATATAAATATAAATATAAATTGAATATTAAAACAAATACAAAAAGAAATATAAAAAATATCAATAGAAACAAAAGAAGGGAGGCAGAAACGGGAGAAATTGGAGAAATCCGGAATTTCCCGCGCTGGGGGGAGCGAGCTCCTTCCTCCCCGGGGCTGATTTTGGGATTTTTTGGGGATGAAAAGAGAGGGGAACTCACCCGGGACACTTCCGCTTCAGCCTGGCCCGGGGCTCCCCAAAAACTCTCCAAAAGTGTCCAAAAACCGCCCCAAAACTGCCCCAAAACTGTCCCCAAAATTGTCACAAAACTGCCCCAAAACTGTCCCCAAAACTGCCCCAAAACTGCCCCAAAACTGTCCCAAAACTGTCCCAAAATTGTCACAAAACTGTCCCAAAACTGTCCCCAAAACTGTCCCAAAACTGTCCCAAAACTGTCCCAAAATTATCCCAAAACTGTCCCCAAAACTGTCCCAAAACTGTCCCAAAATTGTCACAAAACTGTCCCAAAACTGCCCCAAAACTGTCCCAAAATTGTCACAAAACTGCCCCAAAATTATCCCAAAACTGTCCCCAAAACTGTCCCCAAAACTGTCCCCAAAACCGTCCCAAAACTGTCCCAAAACCGTCCCAAAACTGTCCCCAAAACTGTCCCCAAAACTGTCCCAAAATTGTCCCAAAACTGCCCCAAAATTGTCCCAAAACTGTCCCAAAACTGCCCCAAAATTGTCCCAAAACTGTCCCCAAAACCGTCCCAAAACTGCCCCAAAACTGTCCCCAAAACTGTCCCCAAAATTATCCCAAAATTATCCCAAAACTGTCCCAAAGCTCCCGTTGTCCGGAGCGATTTTGGCGCTGCTGGAGGATCCCAAAAATGAAATTAAAATCGAATTTCCTCATTCAGAGCCCCAAAAATGAAATTAAAAGGATATTAAAAGGAAATTAAAAGGAAATTAAAATGAAATTAAAATGGAATTAAAATGGAATCTCCTCACTCCGAACCCCAGAAATGAAATTAAAATGAAAATAAAAGGAAATTAAAATGGAATTAAAACGGAATCTCCTCACTCCGAACCCCCAGAAATGAAATTAAAATGAAATTAAAATGGAATTTAAATGGAATTAAAACGGAATTTCCTCACTCAGAACCCCCAGAAATGAAATTAAAATGAAATTAAAATGGAATTAAAATGGAATTAAAATTGAATTAAAACGGAATCTCCTCACTCCGAACCCCAGAAATGAAATTAAAATGAAATTAAAATGGAATTAAAACGGAATTAAAATGAAATTAAAATGGAATTAAAACGGAATCTCCTCACTCCGAACCCCCAGAAATGAAATTAAAATGAAATTAAAATGGAATTAAAATGGAATTAAAATGGAATTAAAACGGAATCTCCTCACTCCGAACCCCCAGAAATGAAATTAAAATGAAATTAAAATGGAATTAAAATGGAATTAAAATGGAATTTAAATGGAATTAAAACGGAATCTCCTCACTCCGAACCCCAGAAATGAAATTAAAATGAAATTAAAATGAAATTAAACCGGAATTAAACCGGAATTAAACCGGAATTTCCTCGCTCGGCTCCCGCTCTCCCCATCAGCTCTGCTTTCATTTATTTTTTTTGCTGAAGGAGCTCTGCAATCTCCTCATTTTCCGGCAATCCGGGAAATTCCTCTTTGCGGGTTTGCGCCGCTCCCTCTCGTCCCGGTGCGCGGAACGAGAAAATTCCCGCGAAAGCGAAAATTCGGAGTTTTTTGGGCTCCTGTGCCCCGTTATTATCGGTCCGTTGATGAAGATTTCCATCCTCATCCTCTCCGGGATAAATCCGCGATGGTTTCTTATTCCTGGGGAAATCGGATTTAGAATTCCTGGAAAATCGGATTTATCGTTCCTGGGAAAATCGGATTTATCATTCCTGGGAAAATCGGATTTGTCGTTCCTGGGAAAATCGGATTTATCATTCCTGGGGAAATCGGATTTATCGTTCCTGGGAAATCGGATTTAGAATTCCGGGAAAATCGGATTTAGAATTCCGGGAAAATCGGATTTGTCGTTCCTGGGAAAATCGGATTTATCATTCCTGGGAAAATCGGATTTATCGTTCCTGGGAAATCGGATTTAGAATTCCGGGAAAATCGGATTTAGAATTCCGGGAAAATCGGATTTGTCGTTCCTGGGAAAATCGGATTTATCATTCCTGGAAAATCGGATTTCTTATTCCTGGGAAAATCGGATTTATCATTCCTGGAAAATCGGATTTCTTATTCCTGGGAAAATCGGATTTAGAATTCCTGGAAAATCGGATTTATCATTCCTGGGGAAATCGGATTTATAATTCCTGGAAAATCGGATTTATCGTTCCTGGGAAAATCGGATTTATCATTCCTGGGAAAATAGGATTTAGAATTCCTGGAAAATCGGATTTGTCATTCCTGGAAAATCGGATTTAGAATTCCTGGGAAAATCGGATTTATCATTCCTGCGGAAATCGGATTTATCGTTCCTGGAAAATCGGATTTATAATTCCTGGAAAAGCTGATTTATAATTCCTGGAAAATCGGATTTAGAATTCCTGGGAAATCGGATTTTCATTCCTGGGAAATATTTGATTTATCATTCCTAGAAAAGAGAGAGAAGTAGATTTCAATAAATAGATAAATAAAATCAATGAATAGATAAATCAATAAATAGAGAAATAAACAGATTTAAATAGATTTAAAGAAACAAATTGAGCCGGAGAGGGAAAATAGATTTCAATAAATCGATTTAAATAGATCGATTTCAATAAATCGATTTCAATACATCGACAAACCAATTCAATAAATGAATAAATCAGTAAAAAACCAATTCAATAAATAAATAGATTTA
>NC_085069.1:6327816-6357816 GCF_963662255.1 Cinclus cinclus | reverse complement strand
GTTATCGTCATCGTTATCGTTATCGTTATCGTCATCGTCATCGTTATCGTTATCGTTATCGTTATCGTTATCGTTATCGTTATCGTTATCGTTATCGCTATCGTTATCGTTATCGTTATTGTCATTGTTATTGTCATCGTTATCGTTATCGTTATCGTTATCGTTATCGTTATTGTTATTTTATCTAAATTTTTATTTTTATCTAAATTTTAATTGTTATTATTTTTATTTTTTATTTTTCTTATTTTTATTTTTTATTTTTTTATTTTTATCTAAGATTTAATCTAAATTTTAGTTTCAATTTTAATTTTAATTTTAATTTTTATTTTTAATTTTAATTTTAATTTTTATTTTTATTTTTATTGCTATTTTTATTGCTATTTTTATTTTTATTTTTATTTTTATTTTTAATTTTATCTAAAATTTAATCTAAATTTTAATTTCAGTTTTAATTTTAATTTTAATTTTTATTTTTATTTTTATTTTTATTTTTATTTTTATTTTTATTTTTATTTTTATTTTTATTTTTATTTTTAATTTTATTTTTATTTTTATTTTTATTTTTATTTTTATTTTTATTTTTATTTTTATTTTTATTGCTATTTTTATTGCTATTTTTATTGCAATTTTTATTTTTAATTTTATCTAAAATTTAATCTAAATTTTAATTTCAGTTTTAATTTTAATTTTAATTTTAATTTTAATTTTAATTTTAATTTTAATTTTATTTTTATTTTATTTTTATTTTTATTATTTTTATATTTATCTAAATTTTAATTCTTATTATTTTTATTTTTTATTTTTATTATTTTTATTTTTATTTTTTTATTTTTATCTAAAATTTAATCTAAATTTTAATTTTAATTTTAATTTTAATTTTAATTTTTATTTTTATTTTAATTTTTATTTTAATTTTTATTTTTATTTTTACTTTTATTTTTATTTTTATTGCTATTTTTATTGCTATTTTTATTGCTATTTTTATTTTTATGTTTGTTAATTTTAATTTTTATTGCTATTTTTATTGCTATTTTTATTGCTATTTTTATTTTCTTTATTTTTATTTTTTAAATTTTTATTTTTATTTCATTATTTATATTCATTATTTTTATTTTATAAATGTTATTTTTTATTTTAAATTTAATTTTTATTTGTATTTTTATTTGTATTTGCATTTGCATTTTTATACTAATGATTTTAAATTTTTATTTTAATTTATTTTAATTTTTTATTTTGATCCTTATTTTGGTCCTTATTTTTATCCTTATTTATTTTATTTCTATTTTTATTATTCCTATTATTTCTATTTCTATTTCCATTTCCATTTCTATTTCCATTTCTATTTCTATTATATTTTAATTTCATTTTCAAAAAATCAAAAAAATCAAACTATTTGCCTTAAAAGATCCAAAAATCAAAATATCCGCCTTAAAAATATCAAAATATCAAAATATTAGTTTTTTAAAAATCACAATATTCGCCTAAAATTTTTAAAAATCGAAATATTCGCCTTGAAAAATCACGACATCGGCCTTAAAAATATGGAAATATCAAAATATCCGTCTTTAAAAAGTCCCAATACCCGCCTTACAAAATCAAAAAAAAATCAAAATATCCGCCTTAAAAAAATATCAAAAAAATCGAAATATTCGGTTTTAAAAAATCGCAATATCCGCCTTAAAAATATCAAAAAAATGAAAGAACCCGTCTTTAAAAAACCCAAAAATCACAATATTCACCTTAAAAAAACCCCGCGATATCCGCCTTAAAAAAAATCCCCAAAAAATCAAAATACCCGCCTTAAAAAAAACAAAAAATAAAATCAAAATACCCGCTTAAAAAAAAAAAAACCAAAAAAACTCAAAATTCCCGTCTTAAAAAATATGTTTAAAAACTCAAAATACCCGCCTTAAAAAAAAATAAAAAATAAAAAAAATCAAAATTCCCACCCTAAAAAAATAAAATCAAAATTCCCACCCTAAAAAAATCCAAAAGAAATCCAAAATTCCCGCCTTAAAAAACAAAAAAAAAAAATCGAAATTTCCGCCTTAAAAAATATCCAAAAAATCAAAATACACGCTTTTAAAAAAACCCAAAAAAATCAGAATTCCCGCCTTTAATCCTCGCTTTTTTTTTTTTTTAATGGATTAATTAATTTTTTTTCTTCCCCTCGCGGGTCCCGACTTTTCCTTTTTTTAAAAAAAATTATTTTTCTCTTTTTTTTTTAAATTATTTTTTTTTCTTCCCCTGGCTGGTCCCGACTTTTCTTTTTTTTTTTTTTATTTTTTCTTTATTTTTTTTATTATTTTTTTCCCCCCTCTCAACTCCCGTCTGTTTTTTTTTTATTATTTATTTATTAATTATTTTTTTTCTTCCCCTCGCGGCTCCCGTCTGGTTTTTTTATTTATTTATTAATTAATTATTTTTTTTAATTCCCCTCGCGGCTCCCGACTTTTCCTTTTTTTTTTTTAATTATTTTTCTCTTTTTTTTTAAATTATTTTTTTTTCCTCCTCGCAGCTCCCGTCTGGGTTTTTTTTATTATTTATTTATTAATTTTTTTTTTTCCCCCTCGCAACTCCCGTCTCTTTTTTTTTAAAATTTATTTATTAATTATTTTTTTTTTATTCCCCTCGCGGCTCCCGACTTTTCCTTTTTTTTTTTAATTATTTTTCTCTTTTTTTTTTAATTAATTTTTTTTTCCTCCTCGCAGCTCCCGTCTGTTTTTTTTTTTTTTATTTATTAATTAAATTTTTTTTTCTTCCCCTCGCGGCTCCCGTCTGTTTTTTTTTTTTTTTAATTTATTAATTATTTTTTTTTTAATTCCTCTCGCGGCTCCCGACTTTTTCTTTTTTTTTTTTAATTATTTTTCTCTTTTTTTTAAATTAATTTTTTTTCCCCCCTCGCAACTCCCGTCTGTTTTTTTTTTATTTATTAATTATTTTTTTTTTTATTCCTCTCGCAGCTCCCGTCTGTTTTTTTTTTTATTTATTAATTATTTTTTTTTTCTTCCCCTCTCGGCTCCCGTCTTTTTTTTTTCCTTTTTTTTTTTTTTTGTTTTGTTTAGTTTTTTTTTTTTTTTTTTTTTTTATTTTTTTTGTTCTCTCACCCGTCCCACGAGCACCGACGCCATCCATCCTGGGTCGGGACGGCGAGGGAGGATGACACCGATTGATTTACACCGAGCCCGACTCTTTATCAGGGCTCCCGAAAAAAAAACTTGCACCAATCATTTCCCCGCCAGCTCTCGACACGAACAGCCCCGACCGGACTTTTGTTGGCTCGCCAAGTTGGGTTTTAAACGGGGAGAAAAAAAACAAAAACAAAACTAAACAACAACCAATAAAAAAAATTCATAATTTAAGCGAAGAAAATAAAATATTTTTATTATATATTTTTTTTTTCCCCCCGTTTTTTAACGGCTGTTCGTTTTTTTTAAAATTTTTTTTTCTTTTTTTCGTTCGGATTCTTTTTTTAAATCCTTTTCCATTCACCTATTTATTTATTAATTACATATATATTTTTTTTTCGTTGTTGTTTTTTTGTTTGGTTTTTTTTTTGGGTTTTTTTTTTTTATTTTGCTGTAGGTTTTTTTTTTGTTTTGTTTTGTTTTTCTTTGGGTTTTTTTGTTGTTGTTGTTGTTTTTTCCCCTCACTGCTCCGCTCCGCGTACGATGCCTGACAATGTCCATCTCTGGCACCCTCAGCAATTTTTATGTCGGCTCCATCATAAACCACGAGAGCGAAGATTCTCCTCCCGTTAAATTCCCGGCCGCTCAATATCCCGCTCCCCGACAGAACGCGGCCGATCCTTTGGAATTTCCCTCGTGCAGTTTCCAACCCAAACCGGCGATTTTTGGAACTTCTTGGAATTCTTTCAACCCCGCGGGCGGAGCCGCCGCTTTCCCCCCGTACTCTCCGCAGCAGAGCGCGCTGCTCCCCGATAATCGATATTTACGGGCTTGGTTGGAACCGCTGTCGCGACAGGAATCGGGATCCGTCAAATCCGAAACGCCGAGGAATAACCGGGAATTCCGAGGGGAAGGTTCTGTCGCCAGGGAAGGGGGAATCGCGACAGCTGCAGGGCAAGGGAGGATGGAGGATGATAAAGTTTGCGCAGGAAGAGGAGATAAAGACGGGACGGATCAAAGTGAGTTGTAAAAAGTGAGGTGAAAGGGGTTTGGGGTGGTGTAAAAAAGGACCAAAAAAAACCCCAAACAAATAAAAAAACAACAAAAAAAAAAGAGGGAGGGGGGTGGTGGGAAAGTTGGGAATAAAGGGTGGGAGAGGGGAGGGTGGGATGGGGGGGAAAGGGGGAATGGGGAAGGAAGGAAAAAAGGAATGGGGTGAAGGGGGGGGGATAAAGGGAGGAAAAGAAAGGGGAAGGAAGAAAAAGGGGAAAGGGGGGGGGTGAGGAGAAAAAGGGGAGAAGAAAAAGGGGGTGAGGAAAAAAAAAGGGGAAAAGAGATGGGGGATGAGGAAAAAAAGGGAGAAGGAAAAGGGGGATGAGAAGAAAAAGGGAAAAGAGAAGGGGGTGAGGAGAAAAAAGGGAAAAAAAGAAGGGGGAGAGGAGAAAAAAGGGGAAAAGTGAAGGGAGATGCGGAGAAAAAGGGGGGGAAAAAGGGGACGAGGAAAAAAGGGGAAAAGAGAAGGGGGATGAGGAGAAAAAGGGGGAAAGAAAAAAGGGGAAAGAGAAGCGGGGTGAGGAAAAAAAAAGGAAAAACAGAAGGGGGATGAGGAAAAAAAGGGAAAAAGGAAAAGGGGATGAGGAGAAAAAGGGAAAAGAGAAGGGGGATGAGAAAAAAGGGGGAAGAAAAAAAGGGAAAAAGAAAAAGGGGGAATGAGGGAAAAAAAAGGAAAAAGGAAAGGGGGAATAGGAAAAAAAGCGGGAAAAAGAAAAAAGGGAGAAGAAAAAAAGGGGGAGAGAAAAAAAGGGAAAAGAGAAAGGGGATGAGGGGAAAAAAGAAAAAAGGAAAAGGGGATGAGGAAAAAAGGGGGAAAGGAAAAAAGGAAAGGGGAAAGAAGAAAAGGGAATAAGAAAAAGAAGAAAAGGGGGAAAATAAAAGGCAAAAGAGAAGGGGGGAAAGAAAAGGGGAATAAAAAAGAAAAAGGGGAAAAATGTGAAGAAAGAGAATAAGAAAAAAGTAAAGAGGGAAAAGAAAGAAAAAAGAAAAGGGGAAAAGGGGAAAAAAGAAAGGGAACGAGAAAAAGAAGAAAAGGTGAATAAGAAAAAAAAGAGAAGGGGAAAAAAGAAGGGGAAAAAGGAAAAAAATGGGGAAAATAAAAAAAGAGGAAATAGGGGAAAAAAAAGAAAGGGGAAAAAGAAAAAAGAAGAAAAGGGGGAAGAAGAAAAGGGAAAAAAGAAAAGGGAAAAAAGAAAGGGGAAAAATAAGAAAAAGGAGGGAAAAAGAAAATTTTAAAAGGGAGGGGAAAGGAGAGGGGGGTTGGGATTCGGGGATAAAAATTAAAATATTCGGTTCGGGGAAAATGGGGGAAAATTGGGGGGAAAAAGGAAAAAGGGGAAAAAGGGAGAGAAAAGGGGGGAAAAGGAGAAAAAAAAGGGAGAAAAAAGGGTCAGAAAAGGGGGAAAATTGGGGGAAAAAAGGGAAAATAAAAAGGAAAAAAATTGGAATTACGGCGCGAGTTTTGCCCTCCTCTCCCGTGCGTTAATTAGCGCTGTTAATTGTTTGTTTATTAAACGCGGGAGATATTTCAAAGGGAGTTCGGGGGAAAAAAAAAATTAAAAAATAAAATCTTAAAAATAAGGAAAAAACAAAAAACGAAAAACAAAACAAGAAACAAACACAAAAAAATAAAACAAACAAACAAACAAAAAAAAAACAAAACCGGGGGAGCCTGGAAGTTAATTGGGTTTTTTATCGGGTTTTTTATCGGGTTTTTTTATCGGGTTTTTTTATCGGTTTTTAAATCGGGTTTTATATCAGTTTTATCGGGTTTTTTTATCGGTTTTTATCGGGTTTTTTATCGGGTTTTATCGGATTTTTTATCGGATTTTTAATCGGATTTTTTATCGGGTTTTATATCGGGTTTTTTATCAGTTTTATCGGATTTTATCGGGATTTATATCGGGATTTTTATCGCGTTTTATATCGGGTTTTATATCGGGTTTTATATCAGTTTTATCGGATTTTATCGGGTTTTTTATCGGGTTTTATATCAGTTTTATCGGGTTTTATATCAGTTTTATATCAGTTTTTATTTCTAATTTAACCACGCCGGAGTTTGAGGCGATTTTTTTCAAAAATGAGTTAAAAAAACCCCTAAAAATAAAATAAATACTAATTATTATTATCCTGGAGAATATTTACCGCTAATAATAATAATAATAATAATAATAATTAATAATATTAGGGAGGAGCGGCGCTCCCACCTCTTGCTGCGGCCCAGCTGAAAGGTGATTCCCAAAATTTATTAATTTATTATTATTAATTTTTTATTTTAAAAAAAAATCAAACCCGAATTTTTCCAAATCAGCCGCTCCCGGCCCAGGGCGAGGGAAAATCTCCGGGCTTTGTTTTATTTTATTTTTCCTTTTAAATAAATAAATTAAATATCAATAAATAACTTTTTTTTCGTAATAAAAACATTGTAAAAAATTGGAATTTTCTCTCGCGGTTTCCTCCCTTGCTCTTGCGGGATGTTGTTTTATTTTTATTTTGAAATTTTATTTTAATTTAATTGATTTTGGTTTGGTTTTTTTTATTTATTATTAATTTTTTTCCACCTTTATCGTTTAACTCACAAAAAATGAATTTAATTTTTTTATCGCGCTGGGCAGAGATTTGTGCTCGGATTTTGTCTCGGAAATTGAAATTTGGGGGAAAAAAAAACTGCCGGGAAAATAATAATGGAAAAAAAAAGTTATTTTTGTGGTTTTGATGGTTTTTCTGTTTGTTTTTTAAATAAAATGGATTAAACTAAACTAAACTAAGCTAAAAAATATATAAAAATTAAAATGAAAACGAAATGAAAACGAAATGAAATGAAATGAAATGAAACAAAATTAAATTAAATTAAATTAAAAACGAAATTAAATGAGATTAAACAAACGAAACGAAACTAAAACAAAACATAATAAAAAAAATAAAAATGAAATGAGATGAAACAAACCAAACAAAAGCAAAACAAAAATAAATTAATTGAAAGGAAATGAAATGAAAAAAACTAAATTAAAACGAAACCAAATAAAATAAAACAAAAAAAATAAAAATGAAACAAACAGAACAAAACAAAATGAAACAAAATAAAATAAAATAAAATAAAATAAAATAAAATAAAATAAAATAAAATAAAATAAAACGAAATAAAACAATACAAAACAAAATAAAATCTAATAAAAATCCCAAAAATCCCAAAAAATCCCCAAAAAAATCCCAAAAAATCCCCAAAAAATCCCAAAAATCCCAAAATCCCAAAATTCCCCAAAATTCCCCAAAATTCCCCAAAAATCCCCAAAAAATCCCCAAAAATCCCAAAATCCCAAAATTCTCCAAAAATCTCAAAATTCCCCAAAAATCCCAAAATTCCCCAAAATCCCAAAATTCCCCAAAAAATCCCCAAAATCCCAAAAATTTCTCAATTACGGAACCCAGAAGGGCCGGGAGCCAATTATTGACGTCAGTAATTAATTATTAATCATTGGTAATTATTAACAGCTAATTATTGCCATTATTAATTAATTACAGCTAATTATTGCCATTATTAATTATTAACAGCTAATTATGAACTTTATTAATTATTAACAGCTCATTATAAACATTATTAATTATTAACGGCTAATTATGAACGTTATTAATTATTAACAGCTCATTATTGCCATTATTAATTATTAACAGCTAATTATGAACGTTATTAATTATTAACAGCTCATTATTGCCATTATTAATTATTAACAGCTAATTATGAACGTTATTAATTATTAACAGCTCATTATAAACTTTATTAATTATTAACGGCTAATTATGAACGTTATTAATTATTAGCAGCTCATTATGGCCATTATTAATTATTAACAGCTCATTATGGCCATTATTAATGATTAACAGCTCATTATTGCCATTATTAATTAATTACAGCTAATTATGGCCATTATTAATTATTAACAGCTCATTATGGCCATTATTAATTATTAACAGCTAATTATGAACGTTATTAATTATTAACAGCTCATTATTGCCATTATTAATTATTAACGGCTAATTATGAACGTTATTAATTATTAACAGCTCATTATAAACATTATTAATTATTAACAGCTAATTATTACCATTTTAATTATTAACAGCTAATTATTAATGACTATTTTTAATTAGGAACAGCTAATTATTGTTTTATATTATTTTTAATTCCATTTTTGTTTTTTTATTTTGGAGTGTATTTTTTATTCATTTTTATTCTCTCATTTTAAATTGTATTTTTTATTATTTTTGTTTATATTAATTTATTTTATTTGTGTTTTTATTATTTTTATTATTTCATTTCAAATTATATTTTTTATTATTTTATTATATTATTTTATTTTTATTAGTTTTCATTATTTTAATTTTTTGTTATTTACTTTTTTATTGTTTTATTGTCATTATTTCATTTTAATTGCGTTTTTTATTGCTTTATTTCCCCATTATTTTATTTTTTATTATTTTTTATTATTTTATTTTATTTTATTTTTTTTTTTTATTTTGTTTTATTTTATTTTATTTTATTTTATTTTATTTCTTTATTAAATTGTTTTCCTTTTCTTTTCTTTTCTTTTCTTTTCTTTTCTTTTCTTTTCTTTTCTTTTCTTTTCTTTTCTTTTCTTTTCTTTTCTTTTCCTTTCGTTTCTTTTCTTTTCCTTTCGTTTCTTTTCGTTTTAATTAAATTTAATTTTTCACTTATTTTATTTATTTATATATTTTCATTCATTCATTTACTTATTTAATTTTGTGGGTTTTAATTTATTTTAATGGGGTAATTTTTTTTTTTGGGCCACATTCCACTAAATTAAAATAATAAAAAAAATTAAGATTTCTTTAGGAAAAATCCCCGCAGGTTTTCCCCCTCTGAGGGGAAAAAAAATGGGGAAAATTTGGATTTTTTGGGGGCATTTATTTGTATGGAATTTGGGAATGGGACCTCAAAAACCGGGGGGTGCACCCAAAAAAACCACAAAAATTCACCCAAAAAACCCAAAATTCACCCCCAAACCCCCCCCAAATTCACCCAAAAAATACCCCAAAATTCACCCCAAAATACCCAAAATTTCACCCAAAATCCCCAAACATTCACCCACAAAATACCCAAAAAACCCCCAAAATTCACCCAAAAACATTCACAAAAAAAACCCAAAAATTCATCCCAAAATACCCAAAATTTCACCCAAAATCCCCAAAAATTCTGCCAAAAAAATTCCCAAAAATTCACTCCAAACCCAAAACACACTCGCCCAAAAATCCTCAGTTTAGTTCCGCTCACTTTAATTCCGTTTAATTCACTTTAATTCCGTTTAATTCACTTTAAATCAGTTCTGTTCATTTTAATTCAGTTCCGTTCACTTTATTTCCGTTTAATTCACTTTAAATCCGTTTTATTTACTTTAATTCAGTTTAATTCACTTTAATTCAGTTCCGTTCTCTTTAATTCCGTTTAATTCACTTTCATTCACTTCCATTCACTTCCGTTCACTTTAATTCACTTCCGTTCACTTCCGTTCACTTCCAGTCACTTTAATTCACTTTAATTCACTTCCATTCACTTTAATTCACTTCCATTCACTTTAATTCACTTTCATTCACTTCCGTTCACTTTCATTCACTTTAATTCAGTTCCTTTCACGTCAGTTCCGTTCAATTCACTTCCGTTCACTTCAGTTCGGTTTAATTCACTTCCGTTCACTTTAATTCACTTCCGTTCACTTTAAATCACTTCCGTTCACTTTCATTCACTTCCGTTCACTTTCATTCACTTTAATTCAGTTCCTTTCACATCAGTTCCGTTCAATTCACTTCCGTTCACTTCAGTTCGGTTTAATTCACTTCCGTTCACTTTCATTCACTTTGATTCACTTTAATTCACTTTCATTCACTTTAATTCACTTTCATTCGCTTCCGTTCACTTCCATTCACTTTAATTCACTTTCATTCACTTTATTTCACTTCCATTCACTTCCGTTCACTTTCATTCACTTTAATTCGGTTCCTTTCCGTCAGTTCCGTTCAATTCACTTCCGTTCACTTCAGTTCGGTTTAATTCACTTTAATTCACTTTAATTCACTTCCGTTCACTTTAATTCACTTCCGTTCACTTTAAATCACTTTAGTTCACTTCCGTTCACTTTCATTCACTTCCGTTCACTTCCATTCACTTTAATTCGCTGTAATTCACTTCCATTCACTTTAATTCACTTTCATTCACTTCCGTTCACTTTCATTCACTTTAATTCAATTCCTTTCACGTCAGTTCCGTTCAATTCACTTCCGTTCACTTCAGTTCGGTTTAATTCACTTCCGTTCACTTTAATTCACTTCCGTTCACTTCCGTTCACTTTAATTCACTTTAATTCACTATCATTCACTTTCATTCACTTTAATTCACTGTAATTCACTTTCATTCACTTTCATTCACTTTCATTCACTTCCATTCACTTCCATTCGGTTCCCTTCACTTTCATTCGGTTCCTTTCACGTCAGTTCCGTTCAATTCACTTTAATTCACTTCCGTTCACTTTAATTCAGTTTAATTCACTTTAATTCTGTTCCGTTCACTTCAATTCGGTTTAATTCACTTCCGTTCACTTTAATTCACTTTCATTCACTTCCGTTCACTTCCATTCACTTTAATTCACTTCCGTTCACTTCCGTTCACTTCCGTTCACTTTAATTCACTTCCGTTCACTTCCATTCACTTTAATTCACTTTAACTCCACCTCCCCTCCCGCCCCTCACTCCCACAACCACCCCCCAAAAAAAAAAAAAATTCCACCCCATTACCCCTCCTTTATTTAATTGAAATCAATTCCGTTTGTTTTTTCTTTCTTTTCGTTTTTCCCCCCTCCACAGCCAACCCCGCCGCCAGCTGGCTCCACGCTCGCTCCTCCCGCAAGAAGCGCTGCCCGTACACGAAATTCCAGACGCTGGAGCTGGAGAAGGAATTCCTGTTCAACATGTACCTGAGCCGCGAGCGGCGGCACGAGGTGGCGCGGCTGCTGAACCTGAGCGAGCGCCAGGTGAAAATCTGGTTCCAGAACCGCCGCATGAAGATGAAGAAAATGAACAAAGAGCAGGGCAAGGAGTGAAGGGGAAAGAAGGGGGGGAAATGGGGGGGAAAAGGGGTGGGGGGAAAATGGAAAATGGAAATGAATGGGGGAAATGGAAAAATGGGAAAAAAGGGAAATGGGAAAATGGGGGGAATGGAAAAAAGGGAAATGGAAAAATGGAGGGAATGAGGAAAAAAGGGGAATGGAAAAAGGGGGATGGGGGAAATGGAAAAATGGGGGGAATGAGGAAAAATGGGGGGAATGAGGAAAAAAGGGAAATGGAAAAATGGAGGGAAATGGAAAAATGGAGGAATGGAAAAAGGGGGACGGGGAAAAAAGAGGAATGGAAAAATGGGGGGAATGAGGAAAAAAGGGAAATGGAAAAATGGAGGAATGGAAAAAGGGGGACGGGGAAAAAAGGGAAATGGAAATGGATGGGGGAAATGGAAAAATGGGGGGAATGAGGAAAAAGGGGGAATGAGGAAAAAAGGGAAATGGAAAAATGGAGGAATGGAAAAAAGGGAAATGGAAAAATGGGGGGAAATGGAAAAAAGGGAAATGGAAAAATGGAGGAATGGAAAAAGGGGGACGGGGAAAAAAGGGAAATGGAAAAATGGGGGATGGGGAAAAAGAAGTAAAATGGAAAAAAAGGGAAATGGGAAAATGGGGGAATAGAAAAATGGGGGGAAATGGGGAAAAAGGAAAATGGAAAAATGGGGGGAAATGGAAAAAGGGAAAATGAAAAAATGGGGGGGATGGAAAAAAAGAAAAAAATTAAAAAAAAGGGAAATGGAAAAATGGGGGAATGGGGAAAAAAGGGGAATAAAGGGGGGAAATGGGGAAAAGAAAAATAAAAAGGGGAAAAATAAGGGAGAAATAATGGGGAGAAATAATGGGGAAAAATAATGGGGAAAAGGGAATCAAGATTTTAAAAAAGGGAGAAAAAAGGAGAGGGAAAAAAAAGGAAAAAAGGGGGAAAAGGGGAAAAAAGGGAAAAAAAGGAGAAAAAAGGGAAAAAAAAAATTCCTCTCCCCTCCAAAATCTCAGAATCTCCAATTTCCCAAAATTCCCACCCTCAAAAAAAAAAAAAAATTAAATTAAATTAAATTAAAGTAAATTAAAGAAAACCCAAAAAAACCCAAAAAAACAGGGTCGGGTTTTGTCCAGAGTCCTCAGCTCTGCTTTATTTCATTTTATTTCATTTTATTTCATTTCATTTTATTTCATTTCATTTCATTAAAAAAAATCTTCCATATTTGGAAATGGTTTTAATTTTTTATTTTCTGGAGGAGCTCGGCTCCTTTCTTGGGGTTTGTTTCTCTTTCCTTGCTCCCCTTTTTCTTTCCCTTTTATTTTGATTTTTTTTTTCACTTTTATTTCGATTTTTCCCATTTTATTTTTATTTTTTTCCCCATTTTTATTTTGATTTTCCCGCTTTTATTTTAATATCTTCACTTTCAATTTGATTTCCCCCCACTTTTATTTCGATTTTTTCCCCCACTTTTATTTTGATTTCTTCACTTTTATTTATATTTCCCCCCATTTTTATTTCTATTTCCCTCATTTTTATTTCGATTTTCCCCCCCAATTTTTATTTCGATTTTTCCCCCCCATTTTTATTTCGATTTTTCCCCCCATTTTTATTTCCATTTCCCCCATTTTTATTTCCATTTCCCCCATTTTTATCTTTTTCTCGACTCACACAAATTTGGAAATTTAATTTTTTTCCCCAAATCCCTCACCCCGGACGATTTAATTAAACCACAAGACGAACAAATTCATTAAAACTCGCCTTTAATTACACCCAAAAAATCAATTTACAACTTCAGCCCGGCCTTGCTTTCCCCAGTTTTGGTTTTTTTTCCCATTAATTCGCTTTTTAAGCTCGGTTTTTAACGCGGGATTTAAATCCCAGTCGAGTTTTGGTGGAAATGATGACTTGGAGCTAAAAAATATATTTTTTTTTTTTTTGAGGCAGAATTTCCCGATTTTGGGATTTTTGTGCTGGGAAGGAGAGAAAAGAGAAAAAAGAAGAGGGGAGAGAGTGGAGAGTTGTAAATTGTTTAGGAGGGAAAAAACAAAAAAAAAAGGAAATGAAAATGAAAATAATGAAAATAATGAAAATAATGAAAATAATGAAAATAATTTAAATAATGAAAATAATGAAAATGAAAATGAAAATAAATAAAAATAAAATGAAAATTAAAATGAAAATGCAAATTAAAATTAAAATTAAAATTAAAATAATGAAAATAATGAAAATAATGAAAATAATGAAAAGGAAAATAATGAAAATAATGAAAATGAAAATAATGAAAATAATGGAAATAATGAAAATGAAAATGAAAATGAAAATGAAAATGAAAATGAAAATGAAAATGAAAATGAAAATGAAAATGAAAATTTAAATAAAATGAAAATGACAATGAAAATAATGAAAATGAAAATAAAAATAGAATGAAAATTAAAATAAAAATAAAAATAAAAATAAAAATAAAAAATAAAAAAAATAAAAAACCATAAAAATAAAAATAAAAAAAATAAAAATTAAAAATAATTAAAAATAATAAAAAATAAAAAATAAAAATAAAAACGGGGGAGTTATTCCTAACTTTTTAGACAAGAACGGGATTTTCTAGTTTCAAAATAAACAATTTTAATAAAGGGGGGGGGTGGAAATAAAAGCACAAAAAAAAATTAAAAATCAATTTAAAACTACCTTAGTGGAGCTGCGGGGAGGGGATTGTTCCTAGCTTTAGATATTTATAATTTATTGTGGATTTTTGACTTTTCCTGGAGCTGCTGCAGAGATAAAAGTGCCAAACCCAGCCCGAATTTTGGATTTTTTTAAAAAAAAATTAAATTTTTTTTTGGTCCAGAGTTTTTAAAAAAGTAAATAAATAAAAATAAATTGAATTTTCTATTTTTGGCGTTTTGGGGGGAGGAAAGAAAGAAATATTTTCCTCAAGAAGGAGCCGCGTGGTAAAAGAAAAAAAATAAAACAAAAAAACAAAACACAAAAACAGCAAAAAAAAAGCAAAAAAGAGGGGAAAAAAATCACAAAAAAATCCGCATGAAATTCCCGGCAAAAAATAGCAAAAAATCAGCAAAAAAAATCCTCAAAAATTCCGGGAAAATTCACAAAGAATCGGCAGGAAAAAAAATCATCAAATATCCCCAAAATATCGGCAAAAAAACCCAATTAAAAAAACAGCAAAAAAAAAAATGCTGAAAAAAATTGTCACAAATTGAAGAAAAAATGTGCAAAGAATCCGCAAAAATCCATTTTATAAATCCACAAAAAATCAGTAAAAAATCCCCCAAAATCCTTAAAAAATCCACAAAAAATCCACAAAAAATCCTCCAAATATCAGCAAAAAATCCTCCAAAAATCCTTTAAAAATCTTCAAAAAATCCTGCAAAAATCCACAAAAAATCCTCCAAATATCAACAGAATTCCTCCAAATATCTACAAAAAATCCTCTAAAATTCTTCAAAACAATCCTCCAAAAATCCGCAAAAAATCTCCCAAAAATCCTCAAAAAATTCCTCCAAAAAATTCCTCCAAAAATCCTTCAAAAATCAGTAAAAAATCCTCAAAAATCCTCCAAAAATCCTCAAAAAATCAACAAAAAATCAGCAAAAAATCCTCCAAAATTCCTCAAAAATCCCCCCAAAATTCCCCCAAAAATCCTCAAAAAATCCTCCAAAAATCATCCAAGAATCCTCCAAAAATCTACAAAAAATCCTCAAAAAATCATCCAAAAATCAACAAAAAAAATCAACAAAAAAATCCTCCAAAAATCCTCAAAAAATCAACAAAAATTCCTCCAAAAATCCTCAAAAATTCCCCCCAAAAATCCCCCAATAATCCTCAAAAAATCAACAAAAAAATCAGCAAAAAATCCTCCTAAAATCAACAAAAAATCCTCCAAAAATCCTCAAAAAATCCTCAAAAAATCCACAAAAAATCAACAAAAAATCAGCAAAAAATCCTCCAAAAATCAACAAAAAATCCTCCAAAAATCCACAAAAAATCAGCAAAAAATCAGCAAAAAAATCCTCCAAAACTCAACAAAAAATCCTCCAAAAATCCCCCAATAATCCTCAAAAAATCAACAAAAAAAATCCTCCAAAAATCCTCAAAAATTCCCCCCAAAATTCCCCCAATAATCCTCAAAAAATCCTCCAAAAGTCAACAAAAAATCCTCCAATAATCCTCAAAAAATCCTCAAAAAATCAACAAAAAATCAGCAAAAAAATCAGCAAAAAAATCAGCAAAAAATCCTCCAAAAATCCTCCAATAATCCTCAAAAAATCCTCAAAAAGTCCTCCAAAAGTCAACAAAAAATCCTCCAAAAATCCCCCAATAATCCTCAAAAAAATCAGCAAAAAATCCTCCAAAAATCAACAAAAAATCCTCCAAAAATCCTCAAAAAAATCAACAAAAAATCCTCCAAAATCCCCAAAATTCCCCCAAAATTCCCCCAAAATTCCCCCAACCCCCCCGAGCCTTCGCAGTCGTGGCGCAGTCGGGGCTGGGATTTGGATTTCTTTTATCTCTGTAAAATTAAATTTTGTAATTTGATTTTTTTTTGTTATTTTTGGGACGGGAGGGGGTTCCGGGATTCGTGCTCGTGTTTCTGTCCGTGCCGGAGCTCGAGTTTTTTATTATTAATTATTAATTATTATTAATTATTAATTATTAATTATTATTATTTGCCTGGAAGAGTTCTGCAATCGGGAGAGAGAAAAATAAAAATAAATAAAAATGAAAAAAAAAAAATGCATCGACAACGAAAAAGGGGGAAAAAGAATAATTTTTAAAAAATGAAATGAAAAAAATGAAATGAAATGAAATGAAATAAAATGAAATGAAATAAAATAAAATTGTTTATATTTTTTATTTTTTAAAAATTTTTTTCTTTTTAATTTTTATTTTGTTTTTAATTTTTATTTTCATGATAATTTTTTTAAATTTTTATTTTCTTTTTTATTTTTTATTTTTTAATTTTAATTTTCTTTTTATTTTTAATTTTTATTTTCTTTTTAATTTTTTATTTTTTAATTTTAATTTTCTTTTTCTTTTTTAATTTTTATTTTCTTTTTATTTTTTAATTGTAAATTTTTTCTTTTTATTTTTTAATTTTATTTTGTTTTTAATTTTTCTTTTCTTTTTAATTTTTATTTTCTTTTAAATTTTTATTTTCTTTTTAATTTTTCTTTTAAATTTTCATTCTCTTTTTATTTTTTTTTTTTTTTTTTTTTTTATTTTTTATTTTCTTTTTAATATTTATTTTCTTTTAAATTTTTCTTTTCTTTAAAATTTTTCTTTTCTTTCTAATTTTTCTTTTCTTTTTAATTTTTTTTCTTTTAAATTATTATTTTTAATTTTTCTTTTCTTTATTTTTTTTGTTCCCTTTCCTGCTGCGCTGAAATTTCCGCTTTTAAAAATGAAAATAAAAATAAAATTTATCTTCAGCTTCGACCAAATAAAAAATAAAATAAAATAAAACAGCTGAAGAGTTTTAAAACCGTTTCCTCTAATTTTTTTTTTTTTTTTTTGTTATTTTGATATTTTTTTAACTCTGGGATTTTTAAATTTTTTTTAAAATAATCCTGATTTCGAGGCTTCTTTGAAATAAGAAAAAAAGAAGAAAAAATGAAATAAAAAAAAGAAGAAAAAAATGAAATAAAAAAGACAAAAAAAATGAAAGAAAAAAAGAAGAAAAAATAAAAAAAGAAGAAAAAATGAAATAAAAAAGAAGAAATAAATGAAATAAAAATAAAAGAGAAAAAAAGAAATAAAAAAGAAGAAAAGATGAAATGAAAAAAGAAAAAATGAAATAAAAAAAGATTAAAAAATGAAACAAAAATAAAAAAGAAGAAAAAAAGAAATAATAAATGAGAAAGAAATGAAATAAAAGAAAAGAAAAAAATGAAATGAAAAGAAGAAAAAAGTGAAATAAAAAAGAGAAAAAAATGAAAAAAGAAGAAAAAATGAAATAAAAAAAGAAGAAAAAATGAAATAAAAAAAAGAGAAAAAATGAAATAAAAATAAAAGAGAAAAAAAGAAATAAAAAAGAAGAGAAAAAAGAAATAAAAAGAAGACAAAAAAGAAATAAAAAAGAAGAAAACAATTAAATAAAAAACCAGAAAAATTAAATAAAAGAAGAGAAAAAAAAGAAATAAAAAAGAAGAAAAAGTGAAATAAAAAAGAGAAAAAAATGAAAAAAAGAAGAAAAAATATGAAATAAAAAAGAAAAAATATGAAATAAAAAGAAGAGAAAAATGCAATAAACAGAAGAGAGAAAATGCGATAAAATAAAAGGGAGGAAAATGCGATAAAATCAAAGAAAATGCGATAAAATCAAAGAAAATGCGATAAAATCAAAGAGAGAAAATGCGATAAAATCAAAGAAAATGCGATAAAATCAAAGACAGAAAATGCGATAAAATCAAAGAAAATGCGATAAAATCAAAGAAAATGCGATAAAATCAAAGAGGGAAAATGCGATAAAATCAAAGAAAATGCGATAAAATCAAAGAGGGAAAATGCGATAAAATCAAAGACAGAAAATGCGATAAAATCAAAGAAAATGCGATAAAATCAAAGAAAATGCGATAAAATCCAATGGAAATGAAAGGAGGAGCGGGGGTGGGGCCGGGTTCGCTCCTCAATAAAAATCGATCTCACAGCAACGAACCCGCGCCCGCTCCCTGCCCGGAACTGCCTCGGTACCCTGAAAACCCCTCCCTCCTCTTCCTCCTCTTCCTCTTCCTCCTCCTCTTCCTCCTCTTCCTCCTCCTCTTCCTCCTCTTCCTCCTCTTCCTCCTCTTCCTCCTCTTCCTCCTCTTCCTCCTCCTCTTCCTCCTCCTCTTCCTCCTCCTCTTCCTCCTCCTCTTCCTCTTCCTCCTCTTCCTCTTCCTCTTCCTCTTCCTCCTCCTCCTCCTCCTCTTCCTCCTCTTCCTCCTCCTCCTCTTCCTCCTCTTCCTCCTCCTCTTCCTCCTCTTCCTCTTCCTCCTCTTCCTCTTCCTCTTCCTCCTCCTCCTCTTCCTCCTCCTCTTCCTCTTCCTCTTCCTCTTCTTCCTCCTCCTCCTCTTCCTCCTCCTCTTCCTCCTCCTCTTCCTCCTCCTCTTCCTCCTCCTCTTCCTCCTTTTCCTCCTCCTCTTCCTCCTCTTCCTCCTCCTCTTCCTCCTCTTCCTCTTCCTCCTCTTCCTCTTCCTCTTCCTCCTCCTCCTCTTCCTCTTCCTCTTCCTCTTCCTCTTCCTCTTCTTCCTCCTCTTCCTCCTCTTCCTCTTCCTCCTGCTCTTCCTGCTCCTCCTCCTCCTCCTCCTCCTCCTCCTCCTCCTCTCCTTTTTCTTTTCTTTTTCCTTTTTAACGGCGCCATTTGAGGTTTAAATTTAAACCAGAAATAAAAACTCGCTTTGGGAGAAGTGGCAATAACTGCACTGCGGAGCAGCGAGACTTTCCTGGGCCCCGCCCAACTCCTGAATGATTTTTATTTTTTATTGAGTTTATTTTCACAATTTCCGCCCGCGTTTCTCGTTTCCTTGCTCATTTATTTCTTTTTTATTCGTATTTTTATTTGTATTTTTATTTGTATTTTTAGTTTTAGTTTTAGTTTTACTTTTACTTTTATTTTTATTTTTATTTTTATTTTTATTTTTATTTTTATTTCTATTTTTATTTTTATTTTTAATTTTATTTTTATTTCTATTTTTATTTTTATTTCTATTTCCATTTCTATTTCTATTTTTATTTTTATTTTAAATTTTATTTTTATTTCTATTTTTATTTTTATTTCTATTTCCATTTCTATTTCTATTTTTATTTCCATTTCTATCTCTATTTCTATTTCCATTTCCATTTCCATTTCCATTTCTATTTCTATTTCTATTTCTATTCCCATTTCTATTCCCATTTCCATTTCCATTTCCATTTCCATTTCCATTTCTATTTCTATTTCTATTTCCATTTCCATTTCCATTTCCATTTCCATTTCCATTTCCATTTCCATTTCCATTTCTATTTCTATTTCTATTTCATTTTTTGGAGGTTTCATCTCTCTATTCATCTCTTTATCTCTTCATCTGAGGGGGGAAAAGCTCCGCCGGATTTTTTTTTTGCTATTTCACAGAAAAATTCCGCCCGAGAAGAAGAAAAAAAAACCAAAAGACCCCAAAAATCCCCAAAAAACCGAGAGGGAAAACCGCATCCCGCTCGGCATCACCTCGGATCTCACCCGCGGTTCCCTCTGGAAATCCCTTCGAGTTTTATATCGATGATGATCAAATAAAAAAAAAAAGAAAATTAATTTTTTTTTAAACCAATAAAAATAATTTTTAAATAAAGCCAAAAAAAAAAAAAAAAAGAAAGAAAGAAACCCGCTCGGCCCCGCAGGAAGCAGGGAACGAGAAAAGGGAGCCGGGATCTTTTTCCCACTAATTTTTAACACTCCAAAGGGTAATTTTTAATTTCTTAAAAGGGGGGGAAAAAATAAATAAAAGAGAAATAAAACAAAACCAACAATAATTAAAAAAAAAATCCCTTAAATCCTTTCTTTGTTCTGAAAAGAAAACAAAAGGAGGAGGAAAATTTTGGGAGCTTGGAGAAGGGAAGGGAGAGAAAGGGAAGGAAATTGTCATAAAAGAAGAAAAAAAGTAAAGAAAAGTAAAGAAAAGTAAAGAAAAGTAAAGAAAAGAAAAGAAAAGAAAAGTAAAGAAAAGTAAAGTAAAGAAAAGAAAAGAAAAGTAAAGAAAAGAAAAGAAAAGAAAAGAAAAGAAAAGAAAAGAAAAGAAAAGAAAAGAAAAGAAAAGAGGAAAAAGGGGGGGGGAAGGGGGAAAAAGGGACAAAAAAGGAAAAAAAAGGAAAAAAAGGGAAAAAAGGGGGAAAAAAAGGGGGGGGAAAGGGACAAAAAAAGGATAAAAAGGAAAAAAGAGGAAAAAAGGGAAAAAAGGGAAAAAAAGGGGAAAAAAGGGGAAAAAGGGACAAAAAGGTACAAAAAAGAAAAAAAAACGGGAAAAAAGGGGGGAAAATGAAAAAAAAAGGGGGAAAAGGGGAAAAAAGGAAAAAAAGGAAAAAAAAAACGGGAAAAATGGGAAATAAAGGGGGAAAAAATGAAAAAAAGGGGAAAAAGGGGAAAAAAGGGAAAAAGAGGGAAAAAAGGGGAAAAAGGGGGGGAAAAAGGGAAAAAAGGGGGGAAAAAGGGAAAAAAGGGACAAAAAGGGGAAAAAAGGGACAAAAAAGGGAAAAAAAGGGACATAAAAGGGAAAAAACCGGGAAAAATGGGGAAAAAATTTAAAAAAAAGGGGGAAAAAAGGGAAAAAAAGGGAAAAAAGGGACAAAAAAGGCGAAAAAAGGGGGAAAAAGGGGAAAAAGGGGAAAAAGGGGGAAAAAAGGGGAAAAAGGGGAATTCAGCGCCCTGTGCCGCAATAAAAGAAAATGAGCGCTGTAAAATTTTATTGCGGATGAATTTGTGCAGGTTGAGGAACCGAGCGGTTGTCAAGGAAACTTCCCGGAATTCCCAAATTTCGATTTTTTTCCAGCGGTTCGGGAATGCGGGGAAGCTTCAGGTCCTGCCTCGCTCAGCCGCTTCCCTTCTCTCGTTTTGGTTTTTTTAATTTTAATTTTATTTATTTATGGTTTTCTTCTAGATGGGGGTACTCCTCCTCCCCGTCAATAAAATAAAATAAAATAAAATAAAATAAAATAAAATAAAATAAAATAAAAATTGAAATCGAAATTGAAATGGAAATTGAAATCGAAATTGTGGGAGTTGAGGTAAAAGAGAAAAAAGCGCGGAGGGATTTTTATTAATTGATTCTTCTCTTGTAAAAACCGTCGGGAAATTAAAAAAAAAATAAAATAAAATAAATAAAACCAAACCCGACGCTCGGGATGATTTTCTTTATTCTTTTTTCTTTGTTTTGTTTTGTTTTGTTTTGTTTTGTTTTGTGGGGTTTTGTTTTGTTTTCGGGTTTTTTTGTGTGGGTTTTTTTGGTTGTTTTTTCGTTTTGGTTTTTTTTTTGTGGGTTTTTTGTGGTTTTTTTTTTTGTTGTTTTGGTTTGGTTTTTTGGGTTTGTTTTTGTTTTTGCTTTTTGGGGTTTTTTGTTTGTTTTTTTTCCTTTTGTTTTGGTTTTTTTGGGTTTTTTGTTGTTTTTGGGGTTTTTTGTGAGTTTTTTTGTTTTGTTTTGTTTTGTTTTCTGGGTTTTTTTGTTGTTGTTTTTGATTTTTCGTTTTGTGGGGTTTTTGTGGGTTTTTGTTTTGTTTTGTTTTTTGGGTTTTTTTATTTTTTGGAGTTTTTTGGGGTTTTTTGGTTTTTTTGTTTTGTTTTTGGTGGGGTTTTTTTTTTTTGTTTTTTGGGTGTTTTTTTTTTTTTTTTTTTTATTTTTTTCTGTTTTATTTTTTTCGTTTCGTGTTGTTTTGTTTTGTTTTTTTCTTTTGTTTTCCTGTCATTTTTTCTCCACCTCTTCATATTTTTTACTTTTTTTTTTTCCCTAAACCCATATTATATTTTTTTTTTCCCCATTTAAAGGATTTCCAATCCCTGCTCACAACAACAAGAAGAAGGCACCCCCAGCCCCCGAACACTCGAGATTCTGGCGAGACGTCTGGGGCAGGGCTGGGGAAGTTTTTTATGACTTTACAGCCCCCGCAGCCTCCCGGGCAGCAGAATGAGCGATTCTTTCATCTCGGCCTTTGAAACAATAGCGCGTTTCAAAAGCGAACTCACTTCCACTCTCTTCTTTCCCCTTTTTTTTTTTAATTCCCTTTTTTTTTTTTTTTTTTTTTATTGCAGCACTTCGAGAAAACTCCGGCCAAAAAAAAAAAACCCAAAAAAAAACCCCAAATAATCAACCCTCAGCCCTTTCTTCTCCATCACCTCCTTTATTTAAATTAATTATAACTACTTCATCCTCCCGGCGAGCTGAGGGAACTCAAACCTCTCGAATTCAAACCTCGTTTTATTTATTATTATTCTCTTTTTTTTTCTTTTGAAAATAATTTTTTTTAATAATTTTTTGGGGGTTTTTTTTTGGTTTTTTTTTTTCCCCCCCCCCCCCCCCCCCCTCCTCGAAGAGCGAGGGAAGGCGGCGCTGCAGTTCCGCTGGCGGCCGCGAGGTGGAGCCATCGCTCCACGTTAGAGGCGCCCCCTCGGATTTCATTTCCCCTCTCCTAAAATACTGCGTTAATTACGGCTCGCACCCCTTTATTTCTCTCTTTTTTTTTTTTCTTTTAATTTTTTTCGAATTACGTGAGGTTAGGAAAAGCGGGGGGGGAAAGGGAAAAACAAAAAAAAAAAAAAAAAAGAAAAAAAAAAAGGAAGAAAAGCAAGAGGGGACGAAGCGGCCGCAGAGATGAGGAGGGAGGTGGGGAGCGCATCTCTTGGAAATGTTGGTTTTTAAAAAAGGGAATGAAAAAGCCATGAGGTTGTTTATTTATTTTTTTGGGTGGTGGGGGGGGTTGATTTGGGGGTTTTTTGGGTTTTTTTTTGTTTTTTTTTCCCGCTGGTCCGGAGGCGGGAGGGGATCTGAAATAATCTCAGACCCGCGGATTTGGGTTGGAGAGGTCGGGAAAAAGAGAGAGAGGAGATTTCGGGCAGGGAGGGATGCTCGGAACCGGGACAATATTTTGTGTCCCCTCGGCCTTTCGGGTGATCCCAGCTTTCCCCGCTCGATATTTGATGTGTTTTTATAATCCAGGCCAACGCGAGAACAACAACAAACAACAAAAATAATTACAAAACACCCAAACCCACCCAAGCTTGCCGCAAACCAAGAACATTTGTTGGTGAATTTTGGAGTTCAAACCCTCATTTCTGGAGCCGCTGCCCCGTCTTTGCCGAAATTCTTCACTTTGGCAGCTTTGGGAATATTTCAAAAATGCCACAAGTCAGTGAATTTCCCCAAAAAATGCTCCCAAAGCACCGCGGTTTGGGTGAAATAGGAAAGCAATAATTGCAACTTTTAACTGCACGAGTTCACTTTTATTTTGGCCTTTGATTCCTCAGAATTACGAGGCAACAACAGCAACAACAACAACAAAAAAAATATTCGGACGTTGTAATTCTTCCTCTCTTATTAGCGGTAATAATTTCAAGATGGGTTTTTCTTTCCGATTATTTTTATTTTTGGGGTTTTTTTAATTTTTTTTTTTTTTTTTTTTTTTTACCCTTGACCGGATATTTCTCCCCGGTTCCATCAGAAAACGCTCCCGTTGCTCCAAAAACAAATAAAACAACAATAAAAAAAAAAAATTAATAAAATCAAGATTTTGGGTGAGGACGGAACGGGTCAAACCCCCAGGAACCGAGCCCCGGGGAGTGGGAAATCTTTATTTTAAGGGGGCAAACTCAAACTTTCAGCATCTCGGCGCTGCGCTGAGATGAAAAACGAGCTCCAGCAGAAATAAATGAGGGAAATGAAGAAAAATCTCGCCCCTGTGCATTCAGAGCTCGCAAAACTTGAGCTTCACCAAGGACAGGGTTTGAGGTTCTTTCATAATTTTTTTTTTAATTTAATTTATTTATTTATTTCCTCCCCCCCCCCCCTTTTTTTTTTTTTTATGAATTCCTAATAAATCTTCCCTCCGCCGGGTGTTTATAAATTACCTCCCTCCGACGCCCAGCCCGGCGCTCCCGCTCGGTTTTTCCTTGGAATGGAAACATTTTCCTTTCACCGGGCAGCGCGGGCGATGATTTAGGATCAGCCATTGATTTCTGAGCCACCAGCCATAAAAAATTCCCCTTCTCCCGATAAAAATGTTCCAACTTCCAGGGGGAATCCCGACCCCCTTTTTTTATTTATTTTTTTATTATCATAATTTTTTTATTATTATTATTTCCTCCTGTTTCCCAAACTTCAGGAGAGGAGGGCGCGGCTGGGAAGTTCTCAAATCACTTCAATCCGTTTTCATTCGTTTTGGTTTATTATTATTATTGTTATTAATATCATTATTATTATTTTTTTCTCTCTCTCTCTCTGCCCCACCTTGAATATCCCACGCCGTGTTGCTCTTTTTTTTACTTCCTTGTCTCATTTATGTCGAGAGATGAAACCCAAATCTGCTCAATCGACAATAAAAGGGTGGAGAAATAAATAAAATAATAATAAAAAAAACCCCGTTAACTCGTCCTGTAGAGAGGGGCGGGAAAAAAAATAAAATAAATAAAATAAAATAAAATAAAATAAAATAAAATAAAATAAAATAATTACTGGGAAAAAGCTCTTAGACTCGGCTGAAATTATAAATTCCAAAATAAAGGAAGCGTATTTACTGAAATTATTTCTCTGAGGATGGGTTTAAAGTTTTATTCCGTTACTATCTTTGTTTTCTTTCTTTCCGTTTTCTTTTATCCCCACTGATCATTTCAGTGCGGGGTTTTTTGGGGGGTTTGGTTTTTTTTTTTTTTTTGGTGCGGTTTTGTTTCATTTTTTTTTTTCCCCCCCTCAAACCAACGCAGAAAAAAAAGTGAAACATTTCAAGTTTTTTCCCTTCTTCTTTTCCCGATGAGGCGGAGGTGGAATTTTTTTTTTCTTTTTTTTGGGGAACTTTCCCCGAAATTCACTTTTCCTACGAAACGCGGAAACAGAAGAAAACCTAAGCTGAGGTTATAAAAAAAAAAATTTAAAAAAAATTAAAATTAAAAAAAAAAAATTTAAAAATCGTGATCGGAAAGGAGAGGATTGAGGGTTAAGGGTGGGGGGGGAAAGAAAAAAAAAAAAATCCATCAGGAATTACGGGGGGCCGGGAGGATTCGGAGTCGTTATTAACTGAGAAACGTCTGGGTAATATTTGCTGAGTGCGATTAATGAATTTCGAAATCTACCCCTTGTGTGTTCAGGAGGTGGAAAATTGCAGCGCTGGCATCCGAGGGGCAACTTTGGCCGCGCTGTTTCCAAAATGCCAATAAAAGAAAGGGGAAAAAAAAAAAAAGATAAAAGGAAAAAGAAAAAAGAAAAAAGAAAAATTTTCAGAAAAAAGGAAAAAGGAAAAGAAAAGCGTTCCTCTCGCTGTCCCCTCGCGAGTTTGAATCTTAATTTTTTTTTCTTTTTCCCCCCCTCTCTTTTCCTGAGAGAGGAAAGAAAAATTGGAAATGAATTATGGAATTAATTTTTAAAAGAGTGGGAGTTTTGCGGGATTGAGAGCAGGGAGGTTTTCCGCTCTGGCGGGGATGGGAAAACGGAATATTTGGGGGTTTTTTTTGAGTTGTCAAACGATCCCTCCCCCCCAGCACCACCAGCGAGGAAGATGAGGAGGAAAAATTAAAAAAAAAAAAAAATTAAAATGTTCTAGATGGAAAAACAAAAATCCTCTAATGATTTTAATTCAATATCGCCACCTCCGCGGAAGGGTCCAATGAAAAAAATAAAAATAAAAAAAAAAAAGAAAAAAAGAAACCTGGGCGGGAGGGGGTGTGGGGGGGTGGATGGAAAGATAAAAAAAAAATAAAAAATCAGTTTTATAGCGCTGGAGGAGCGGACTCGTAAAAAGCGAGCGGGTTTTTTATGTGGTGCGGTATAAACAACAACAACATCCCCGGCTTGATGGCGTTTTAGAGTTTGTTAAACACTTTACGGCCTTTTTTGGGGCTATTACAAACGCAATTCCCTCCGTGCGAGAGTTAAACCTTTATCAATAATAAGGAAATTGATCATTAAAATGTTAAATATGACTACCTCGTTTGTTTTAAAATATGTTTAGGGTAAGAAGCTGTATGATTTGATAACTCGTATTAAAATACCAATTACATTTATAGGACCTTTTAAAACCGGTAGCAATTAAATCGTGTTCTTTTACAGTTTTCCAAAGCGACCCTGACATTTAAAAAGGCTAAAACTGCCTCGTTAAAAATTCCGAAATTAACGGGCTGCGAGAGCGCTCCTCTTTAATTTTCCGAAGCTCCCCCCACTTCCAAAAAAAAAAAAAAAAAAAAAAAAGAGAGAAATAAATAAATAAAACAATCGGAATCAATCTTTGGGGTGGTCTGGGCGGGTGATTTGTCGGTAGCTCATTAATGCGGGTAGTTAAACAGATTTAATCCGTATCTTCACCCCACCCCTCGTCCCTTCCCCTCTCCCTCGCTTTTTTTTTTTTTTTTTTCGCTTTTTTTTTTTTCGCTTTTTTTTTTTTTTTTTTTTTTTTTTTTTTTTTTTTTTCGCTCCTTCCTCGTTCTCGCGCTCTTCCTCCTCTCCACAATCCTGCGGTGCCGGGTCCGTGCGGAGCCAGGGGAAGCCAATGGGATGAGGGTTCCGTAATAGATGCAAATGATCGTGAAAAGACACTGCAAAAATATGAAACAACTCATTTGCGCCGAAGTAAATCACTGAAAACTGTTTATGAACTGGCGTCTCTTCTTGGAAATGTAAAGCGAGAACTCTTTAAGTGGCGATTTCTTTTTTTTTTTTTTTTTTTTTTTTTTTTTTTTTTTTTTAAAGGGGTTTGGGGGGGAGGAAAGAATTCAATATCATGCAAGGCTTAGAGTTTTGATTATATCCTCCTTTTATATTCCTGGAAATCACAAACTGTCGTTGCTTAGACTCTTAGCGCTTTCCTTTTTTTTTTTCTGTTTTTCTTTGGGTTAGTTTTGTGGCTTTTTTTTTTGGTTTTTCTTGTTGGTTTTTTTTTTTTTTTTTTTTTTTTTTTTTTTTTTGGGCCGATAGATTCCCGCGGTCTAGTTTGTTGTGGGGTGAAATTTTTCTTTTCCTTTTTCCTTTTTCCCTTTTCTTTTTCCTTTTCCTTTTTTTCTTTTTCTTTTTTTTTCTTTTTCTTTTTATTTATTTTTCTTTATCTTTTTCTTTATCTTCTTTCTTTATCTTTTTTCTTTTTCTTTATCTTTTTTCTTTTTCTTTATCTTTTTGCTTTTTCTTTATCTTTTTTTCTTTATCTTTTTCCTTTTTCTTTATCTTTTTCCTTTTTCGTTATCTTTTTCCTTTATCTTTTCCCTTTTTCTTTATCTCTTTTCTTTTTCTTTATCTTTTTCATTTTCTTTTCCTATTTTCCTTTTTTCACTTCCTTTTTTTTTTTTTTTTTAAATAATTTTCGTTTTTTTTTCGCATCGCCTCCCTCCCTCAACAACAACAACAACAAACAACCAAACAAACAAACAAACAACAACCAAACACCACCACCGCCGCTCCGACAACGACAACGACCACGACGACGACGACAAAACCTTACCGAAATTAAAATGAGCTCCTATTTTGTCAACTCACTCTTCTCCAAATACAAAACCGGCGAATCCCTGCGCCCCAATTATTACGACTGCGGGTTCGCTCAGGATTTGGGGGGCAGACCCACCGTGGTGTACGGACCCAGCTCGGGGGGATCCTTCCAGCATCCTCCCCAAATCCAGGAATTTTACCACGGAGCTTCCACTCTCTCCAGCTCCCCTTACCAACAAAACCCCTGCGCCGTGGCTTGTCACGGAGAACCGGGCAACTTTTACGGCTACGAGCCCCTGCAGCGGCAGAGCCTGTTCGGCCCGCAGGAACCGGAGCTGCTGCCCTACAGCGACTGCAAGCTCGGGGCCGCCGGGCTGGGAGAGGAGGCGGAAAGTTCGGAGCAGAGCCCGTCTCCCACTCAGCTCTTCCCCTGGATGCGACCGCAAGGTGAGCACAAGGTAGCCAAAGCCGGCGGGTCGCTAGCCACAAGCGCCCGGCTTCCATCCGCCGCGCTGCTTTCCGCATTTTGTTTTCACCGCTTCTTTTAATTTCTTTGTTTTTGCTGTTTTTTTTTTTTTTTTTTTTTTTCCCCCCCCCCCTCTTTGTTGGCGGCTCTTTTTGATGTTCTTTTCTTACTCCGCTTTGTTGCTCTCTTTTTTTTGTGTGTGTGTGGTTTTTTTGGGTTTTTTTTTGGTTTTTTTTTTTCTGCTTTACGTTCCTTTCTTACGGCGCTGCTCGCAATCCTCTCTCGCCCTCTCTCTTTGCACTCCTGGTTTATGTTCCTTTCTCGCGCGCCTGTTTTATATTCCTTTTTACACTCTTTTTTACACTCCTTTTTACACTCCTTTTTACACTCCTTTTTACACTCCTTTTTACACTCCTTTTTACACTCCTTTTTACACCCCTTTTACCCTCTTTTTACCCTCCTTTTACCCTCTTTTCACCCTCCTTTCACCCTCTTTTTACCCTCCTTTTCACCCTCCTTTTACTCTCTTTTTACACCCCTTTTACCCTCTCTTTACCCTCTCTTTACCCTCCTTTTACTCTCTTTTTACTCTCCTTTCACCCTCCTTTTACTCTCTTTTTATCCTCATTTTCAGCCCCTTTTTACTCCCTTTTCCCCTCATTTTCACCCCCTTTTCACCCCCTTTTCACCCCCTTTTTCCCTCTTTTTCCCTCTTTTCACCCCCTTTTTTTCCCCCTTTTTCCCCTCATTTTCACCCTCTTCTCACCCCCCTTTTTTACCCCCCTTTCATTTTATATCTTTATTATTATTATTATTATTATTATTATTATTATTTACCTCTGGCCTTTCTTCTCTCCTCTTTTCTTTCTTTCTCTGCTTTTTATTTTCCTCTCTTTTTTTTTTCTGTATTTTTTTCTGTATTTTTTTTTCTGTATATTTTTTTCTGTATATTTTTTTCTGTATTTTTTTTTCTGTATTTTTTTTCTGTATTTTTTTCTGTATTTTTTTCTGTATTTTTTTTTCTCTGTATTTTTTTTCTGTATTTTTTTTCTGTATTTTTTTTCTGTATTTTTTTCTGTATTTTTTTTTCTGTATTTTTTTCTGTATTTTTTTCTGTATTTTCTTTCTGTATTTTTTTTCTGTATTTTTTTTCTGTATATTTTTTTCTGTATATTTTTTTTCTGTATTTTTTTCTGTATTTTTTTTCTGTATTTTTTTTCTGTATATTTTTTTTCTGTATTTTTTTTTCTGTATTTTTTTTCTGTATTTTTTTATTTTTTGGTCGCTTTTTTTGGGATTTATTTATTTTTTTTTTTCCCCCCTTTCCTTGCCCCCGGTGACTGGATTTTACTGCTTTATGGGGATAAACTTTTGCACTTGTAAACTGCTTTATCGTTTAATTACCCTGAAGGATCCCTTTTCTTCTGGGGGTCTGAACGAGCCGCGCTTTCTCTGCAAGGAAGCGTCCCTTAAACTTTATGGCACTTTTACAACCCTAAAAAAAAAAAATAACAAAAAAAAAACCCCCAAAAAAATCCCAAAAAAACCTCCTGGGTTTTATCTCTCTGCCGCTCCTTTCGGGATCTGAGCAGCGCTCTGAGTTCTCTTTCATTTATTTTTATTTATTTTTATTTTTTGGGATTTTGGGGGTTTTTTTGGGGTTTTTTTTTTAGGTTCTTTTCTTTGGTTTTTCTTTTTTTTTTTTTTTTGCTTTTTTTTGGGTTTTTTTTTTTTTTGTTATTTTTAGGGTTTTTATGGGGATGTTTTGGGGTTTTTTTAATTCTTTTTTTTTATTGAGTGTTTTCTTTTGGGGGTGTTTTATTTTTTTTGGTTTTTTGGGGGGGGCTTTTTAGTTTTTTTTTTTGTTTTTGCAGTTTTTTTTGGGGGTTGCTTTTTTGGGGTTTTTGGGGGGTTTTTTGGGGGGGTTGTTTTTTGGGGTTTCTTTTGGTCTTTTTGGGGTTTTTTTGGGTTTTTTTGGGGGGGTTTCTTTTTTTGGGTTTTTTTTTGGGTTTTTTTTGGTTTTTTTTGGGAGGTTTTTTGGGGGTTTTTTGGTTTTTTTTTTTGGAGGGGGTTTTGGGGTTTTTTGGGGGGTTTTTTTTGGGGGGATTTTTTGGGG
>NC_085069.1:6277152-6327616 GCF_963662255.1 Cinclus cinclus | reverse complement strand
AAAATTTTTCGGGTGTCTGGATGAAAATGGAGGCAGGAACTCAGAATTTGACCTGGGTTTGGAGGGCAGGGAACTTTCGGAACTTTGTTGTTGGCTGCGAGGTTCCACTGGAGTGCGAGGAAAAAATAATAGGAAGAAAGAAAGGAAGAAAGAAAGGAAGAAAGAAAGGAAGAAAGAAAGAAAGGAAGAAAGGAAGAAAGAAAGAAAGAAAGGAAGGAAGGAAGGAAGAAAGAAAGGAAGAAAGAAAGGAAGAAAGGAAGAAAGAAAGGAAGAAAGAAGGGAAGAAAGAAAGGAAGAAAGAAAGGGACATTCAAGTTGGGGCGGTTTGGGTGAGGAAAGCGAGGAGAAGGAGGAAAATCCTCCAAAAATTAAAGGAAATTAAAGGGAATTAAAGGAAATTAAAGGAAATTAAAGGAAATTAAAGGGAACGAAAGGGAACGAAAGGGAACGAAAGGGAATGAAAGGGAAATAAAGGGAATTAAAGGGAATGAAAGGAAATTAAAGGAAATTAAAGGAAAAAGGGTCGTGCAGGGTTTTAGCCCCGATGGGATCGCGGAGGAGCAGCTCTTGGGACGAGCAACAAACAACCAAAAAAACCCAAATTAAATCCCCTAATTCGACTCAAATTTGACCTGATCTGACCCGAATTTTATTTTTTTTTTTTTTTTTTTTTTTTTTTGTAGGAACGGACAGAAAACGAGGCCGCCAGACTTACACCAGGTACCAAACCCTGGAGCTGGAGAAGGAATTCCACTACAACCGCTACCTGACGAGGAGGAGGAGGATCGAGATCGCTCACTCGCTGTGCCTCACCGAGCGCCAGATCAAAATCTGGTTCCAGAACCGCAGGATGAAGTGGAAAAAAGAAAATAAAAGCGCCTGCCCCGGCTCCAGCGGGCAGGAAAAACAAGACGCCGAGGAGGATGAGGAGGAGTGAAAATGGTGGATGAAGGAAAAGGAGAGAGGGGAAAAAATTAAAAAAAAAAAAAAAAAAGAAAAGAAAAGAAAAAAAAATTGAGAAAAAATAAAAGGGGGGGAACGCACGTTAAAGCAACAACAACAACAAAAAAACCATAAAAGAGACTATATCCAAAAATAAATGATAAGAGCGTGAATAATTAAACCCCAGGAGTGATGCGCTGTGTTCGTGACACTGAGAAAAAAAAATACTACCTATAGTAAAATATCTTTTTGTTGTTGTTTTTTTTTTTTATTTTATTTTTTTTTTCCTTTTTGTACAATAGAATATCTACCTATTAAATGTGTCTTTAGAGTCAGGATAGACAAAGAAGAAATAATTTTTTTTGTTCGTTTCAATGTGAGCCTTCCTCTAGCACCAGTAACTTGTAAAAGCTCCGTCTGAACCTCGCTGTGTATATTTGATTTTTTGTTATTGTTGTAATTATTATTTTAATTTTTGCCGTGGGGGTGGGTTAATGAAGTAACGTGGTCGTGTTTAGCACCTTTAATTTAGAAAATGTGACCCCAAAAAAAAAAAAAAACCCAAAAAAACAAACAAACAAACAAAAAAATTACATTTAGCGCGTAGATTCCTGTACATAATACGAATTTATTATTCCTCCTTCCTCCCTGTAACCTCTGTGTGGTTTTTTTTTTAATTATTATTTTATTTTTCCTTCTCCTTGCGATGCTCTTTTGTCTGTGGATATTTTTACCTTCGTTGTTCGAGCCTCTAAGGGGGGAAAAATGGGAAGGGGGGAGGGGGGTGGGGGGAAAAGTTAAAAAAAAAAAGATAAAAAGAAGAGGAATTAATATTGTGCTACGTCAAATGTTGTATATCGAAGTAGCGAATTATTTAATGGCGGCGCGCTGCTTTTTGTTGTTTAATTTTGTTGTCGTTATTATAATTATTATTAGTAATAATTATTGTTATTTTCCTTCGTCTGTGATCATTACCCTTCGAAATAAAAATTAAAAAAAAATAAATAAATAAAATAAATTGGAGATCTCCAATAATCAGCAGCGTTCCTTCCTCTTTGGCTTTTCCAAACCAACACAATTGGTTTTGGTTTTGAGATAAAAGCGACGAAATGTCCTTTTTTTTACCCCGATTTATCACCGGAATTTCTCTCCTTTTCTTCGGGGCTCTCATTCCCTTCCAGATCTCGGCGCTTTTTCGGTAGATTTGGCGAATACCCTGAGGAATAATTGATTTTTGATTTTTTTTTTTTTTCCCCCCCCAGGCCTCTGGAAATGCTGAGCTCTGTGCTTGATTATTTCCGAGGAAGGTAAAAAAGCGAAAAAAAAAAAAATAATAATAAAAAAAGAGGAATTAAAAGAACCCCAAATTCACCCCAAATAATCTTTCCCGCACCTCGCTTTAATTCTCTTCTTCTCGTAACCAATTTGCACCGACCGCGATCCATTTCGGCTTTAAGCCATTTTATTTCTTTATTATTTTCTTTTTTTAAGGTTCTCCCTTCAATTACTTTAGCGCGGGCTGGAACTCTTTCATTAGAGCCAAATAACGCCGAGCATCAAATCGCGCATAAAATAAATTAAAGCAATTAAACGCGGGGGAAAGAAGGAGGGAAAAAAAAAAATAAAATAAAATAAAAAAACCAACGGGGCAAAACAAAAGGCGAGGAAATTTAAATGCTTGCCCCGTTTATTTAATTTATTTCCGTCTAAAGACGAGGGAATTGTTTTTTTTTTTTGGTTTTACTCCTCGAGCTGGGCAAGACGCAGAGGGAAGGGAAATTTTAAATAACAGAGGTAAAGAGGAAATTAATGAAATGATGGGGAATAATTTAAAAAAAAAAAAATCACCAAAAAATACCGGAAAAAAAAAATCCTAACATACAAACAACAACAACAACAACAAAAAAAAAAAACAAAAAAACCACAAAAATCCCCTCGTGCCTCGCTCCTTTTCCAGCTCCCACCGCTCTCAGATGATTTCGTGCTCCCGGCGCATCCTCGGGGATGATTTTTTTTTTAATTATTTTTTATTTCTTTTTTTTTTTTTCCTTCCCCTTTTATTTCCTCCCCCCCCCCCAAAATAAAGCGTCACGTCAGGGACCTGCGCGCCCCCAGATCCGCTGCCGCCCGAATTATTATCATTTATTAAAGCGAGATTTATTTCTTTTTTTTCCCCCCGTTTTTTATATTTTTTAAATTTTTTTTTTATTTCTTTTTTTTTTTTTTCCTCGTCGAATCGGAGAGGGGAAAACCGAGAGGGAAAATTGTCTTTATTATTTTTTATTTATTTATATATATATTTTTTCTTTTCTCCCGGCAGCTCTTTTGCACAGCGAGGTTGGGGAGAGGGGGAAATAAATAAATAAATAAATAAATAAATAAAAAATTAGATTTTTTTTTTCCAGAAATTTCCTTATTCCTGCCGCTGCACCTCAGCACTGAGAGGGGAGGGGAGAGATTGGGATTTTGGGGTGAATTCCAGGGGAAAAAAAAAAGGCAAAAGCAACCAGGACACCCCAAAAATCCCAACCCCGAGGGGACAGGGCGGGGTCCCCTGGGAGATTTTGGGGACCGAACCCGCTCGGGGTTTTTATTTTTATTATTTTTTTTTTTTTTTAATTTCCCCGGCCCCAAATCTCCTGATTGCTGCTTTCAACCTAAAAATTAAAAAAAAAAAAAAAGAAAAGAAAATATAAATAAATAAAAAATCCGAATCGTGACCAAAAAAAAAAAAAAAAAAAAAGAGAAATGAGCCCAAAATCGCTCGAACCTCGCTGTTTTCCTGCGGTTTTTTCCCCCCATTTCAACCCAACCCAAACCTCCAGATTTTTATTCCGGGGAGGAGAGAGAGAGAGAGACAGAGAGAGAGAGTTTTATTGTTCAGGAATAAAAAATTTTATTAAAATATAAAAATTATTCCTCCCCCCCCCCCACCACCACCACCGCTTCACATCCAAACCTAAGGGTGGGGTTGGGAAAGAAGGATCGTTGTATTTATTTATATATTAAAAAAAAAAAATATTAAATCCTTCAGCTTATTTTTAGTATTTTTTTTTTAACACACGCACACACATATATAAATATATATAGATATATAAAATTAAAAATTAAAAAAAAAAAAAAAAAAAAAAGATGGCGGCTAAGAAAAAACCCCGCTGTTAAAGCGGTCATGAAGAAACGCAATAAATTCCTTGTTGTTTTATGAAAATTTACAACTTTGTGATAGAACTTTATGAGTGGCTGGGTTCTGGGATTGGCCAGGGCCGGTCATGTGGACTGCTAACCGTGAACATGAACTTTTTATTATTTCCCATGTGGTTATATCGCACCATTCTTCTGTCCGCTGCACCTTGGGTCGGATCGGTGTCCTCTGTAGGGCTCTCGCCCTTTCTCTTTTACATTTGATGTAATTTCTCTCTTTTTTTTTTTTTTTTTTAATATATTTTTTTTAGTTATTTTTTAAATATTTTTTAAAATATTTTTTTAAACTTTTTAATTTTTTTTAATATTTTTTATTTTTTATTTTTTAATTCTTTTAATATTTTAAATTTTTTTAAAAAATTATTTTTAATTTTTTAATTTTTTATTATTTTTTTTTTAAATTTTTTTTTTTTTACTTTTAGATTTTATTTATTTATTTATATTTTTTTTTTGGTGTGTGTGTGTGTGTGTCTAAGCTCGGCTAAAAAAGCGGGGCACAGGGGAGGGGGGGCCCCGAACGCGCACCCACACGAACCCCTGGGCACCCACCCCCCCTCCCCCGCAGCCCAACACTTAAATCCCATTTTTCCCCGATTTTCCCCCATTTTTTCCCCCTTATTTTCCCCCATTTTCCCCCTTTTTCCCCCATTTTTCCCCGATTTTTCCCCATTTTTCCCCCTTTTCCCCACCATTTTCCCCCATTTTTCCCCCTTATTTTCCCCCATTTTCCCCCATTTTTCCCCCTTATTTTCCCCCATTTTCCCCCTTTTTCCCCCCATTTTCCCCGATTTTTCCCCCTTTTTTCCCCATTTTCCCCATATTTCCCCCCCATTTTCCCCCATTTCCCCCCTTTTTTCCCCCTTTTCCCCATTTCCCCCCCAAATTCCCCCACAATTTCCCCCCCTTTCCCCCAATTTCCCCCAATTTCCCCCCATTTCCCCCATCCCCCCATTTTTTACCCCATCCCCCCCAATTTTTTTATCCCCATTTTTTAACACATTTAATTTTTCTATTTTTTTTTTCCTAAAAACTGAATTTTTTCAACCCTCCCCCCTACTTTTGCACCTCCCTCCTCTTCGCTTTTCCCGTTGCTATTTTTTTTTTTTTTTTTTTTTTTTTTTTTTTTTTTTTTTTTTTTTTTTTTTTTTGGGAATCTCAATAATGATGGAAAGGCTGCAGGGAATTCTGCACCAGGAGTGGTTTTTGCTGTTGCTCCGTTTTTTTTTTTGGGGCAAGTGGCAGAAAAACGCAAGAAGCCCTCGGGGACGTCTCTCAGGTTGGGACAATATTTGTCATCCAAGAGATAAAATATCTCTCCTTGCCCAAAATTCACATTAATGCCGCAGAAATGGACGTCAAAAGGTAAGGGAAGGATTTATCTTTATTATTATTATTATTATCTATGAAGATGTGTTTGCGTATATGCGTTGTTATTGCGGTTTTCAGTGAAAAAAAGAAAATGGGTTTTCATTGAGAAAAAAAAAAAAATGGGTTTTTTAAGGTTTGTTGGTTTTTATTTTTTCTGTTTTATCGTCCATCTCCTCCTGCTCGCGGAGGAGGAGGTGGTGAGGATTAAAAAAAGGGTGGGGTGATGGAGAAAAGAGGAATTGGAGGTTTTGGGAATCTGTTGGAGTGATAATTTTTTACCGGAAAAAAAAAATATATATAATGATAATAATAAAAAGAAGCTCGGAGCTTCGAGGTGAAAGAAAAATTAAAATAAAGGTGGAAGGGAAAAAAAAAAAAGGAAAGAAAAGGAGAGGAGGGAGGGAAGAAATGGTGGGGGAGGAAAAAAACGGAAAAGGGAAGGAAAAGGAGAAAAGGGAAGGAAAAGGAGAAAAGGGAAGGAAAAGGAGAAAAGGGAAGGAAAAAGAGAAAAGGGAAGGAAAAAGAGAAAAGGGAAGGAAAAAGAGAAAAGGGAAGGAAAAGGAGAAAAGGGAAGGAAAAGGAGAAAAGGGAAGGAAAAAAGGGAGGCAGAAAGGGAGGGGGGAAAAGGAGAAAGGAAATAGAAAAGAGGGGGGGAAATGGAAATAAAGGAGAAATGGAAATAAAGGAGAAATAAATGGAAATAAATGAGAAATGGAAATAAAGGAGAAATAAATGGAAATAAATGAGAAATGGAAATAAAGGAGAAATGGAAATAAAGGAGAAATGGAAATAAAGGAGAAATAAATGGAAATAAAGGAGAAATGGAAATAAAGGAGAGAGAAAGGTGAGAGCGAAGGCTCCAGGGCTCACCTGGACGTGACCGAAGGATTTCCCAGCCCTGAAAAACACCGAGCCCTTTGTGGGAAATTGTCGCGTTTTATTCCGATTTTTTTTTTCCTTTGGTGTTTGTTTTTGGTTTGGTTTTTTTTTTTTTGTTTGGTTGGTTTTTTTCCTCCCCCTCTCGCAGAACCTCGTGGCAGTTTTCGGGCCAGCCCAGGAATTTGGCCGAATTTCCGCTGAATCCTTTTGGGCTTTAATTTTAATGTTTTATTTATTTATTTATTTATTTATTTATTTTTGGAGTTGCTCCCCCGGGGGTCGTTACGGTGTGGGTGGTTTCAACGCCGAGAGGGCGGCTCAGAGGAAATCTGGAAATTAATATTTAAAAATAAATAAATAAATAAATGAACAGCCCAAACCCCATAATAATAATAATTAAAAAAAAAAATCAAGAAAAAAAAAAGATCAAGGAAAAAAAAAAGGATCAAGGATAAAAAAGGATCAATGAAAAAAAAGGATCAAGAAAAAAAAAGGATCAAGAGAAAAAAAGGATCAAGAAAAAAAGAATCAAGAAAATAAAAGGATAAAAGGAAAAAAAAAGGATAAAAGGAAAAAAAAAAGGATCAAGGGGGAAAAAAGGATCAAGGAAAATAAAAGGATAAAGAAAAAAAAGGATAAAGAAAAAAAGGATAAAGAAAAAGAAGGATCAAGAAAAAAAAGAGAGGGGGAAGAAAAATAAAGAGAAGCGAGAAAAAAAAAATATAATTAAACCAACCTCGAGCGCAGCGCTCTCGTTGTAATTTATTTATTTCTTTTTTTTTTTTTCCTCTGCTCACCTCCCAAACGAAGGTGACGCTGAAAAGCGATTAAAGCGATTAAAGCGATTAAAGCAATTAAAGCAATTAACGCAATTAACGCGTTTTAATCGCGTTCTGCGGCGCGTTCCAAGCTCGGGGCTTTTGCGGTTGTTTTTGTTTTCCAGCTTTTATTGAAATCTTTGCTTTCCGCTGCCCAAAATTCGCTTTTCTGCAAGGGGACGGCGGGGGCGGAACTTCATTCGTTGTTGTGGTTGGGATTTGGGATTTGGGATTTGGGATTTGGGATCTCGCTGTCGCTGTGATTGTTTTGATTTTTGATTTTTGATTTGGGTTTTGGAATCTCGCTGTTGTTGCTCTCGCTGTTGTTGCGATTTTTAAATTTTTGATTTGGGTTTTGGGTTTTGGGATCTCGCTGTTGTTGCTGTTGTGATTTCTGATTTTTGATTTTTGATTTGGCTTTTGGACTCTCGTTGTTGTCGCTGTTGTTGTGATTTTTGATTTGGGATTTGGGTTTTGGACTCTCCCTGTTGTTGTGATTTGTGATTTTTGATTTTTGATTTGGGATTTGGACTCTCGTTGTTGTTGTGATTTGGGTTTTGGGTTTTGGGTTTTGGACTCTCGTTGTTGTTGTGATTTGTGATTTGGGTTTTGGGTTTTGGACTCTCGTTGTTGTTGTGATTTTTGATTTTTCATTTATGATTTGGGTTTCGGACTCTCGCTGTTGTTGTGATTTGTGATTTTTTCATTTATGATTTGGGTTTTGGACTCTCGCTGTTGTTGTTATTTTTGATTTTTCATTTATGATTTGGGTTTCGGACTCTCGCTGTTGTTGTGATTTGTGATTTTTTCATTTATGATTTGGGTTTTGGACTCTCGCTGTTGTTGTTATTTTTGATTTTTCATTTATGATTTGGGTTTTGGACTCTCGCTGTTGTGATTTTTGATTTTTCATTTATGATTTGGGTTTTGGACTCTCGCTGTTGTTGTTATTTTTGATTTTTCATTTATGATTTGGGTTTTGGACTCTCGCTGTTGTGATTTTTGATTTTTCATTTATGATTTGGGTTTTGGACTCTCGCTGTTGCTGTGATTTTTGATTTTTCATTTATGATTTGGGTTTTGGGTTTTGGACTCTCGCTGTTGCTGTGATTTTTGATTTTTCATTTATGATTTGGGTTTTGGGTTTTGGACTCTCGCTGTTGTGATTTTTGATTTTTCATTTATGATTTGGGTTTTGGGTTTTGGACTCTCGCTGTTGTGATTTTTGATTTTTCATTTATGATTTGGGTTTTGGGTTTTGGACTCTCGCTGTTGTGATTTTTGATTTTTCATTTATGATTTGGGTTTTGGGTTTTGGACTCTCGCTGTTGCCGCTGCTGTCGCTGTTGTCCCGCCGGGGTCTCTTGACGGGATAATGAGATGGAGATTGATGATTTAATCATAAAACGCTTTTTATGTCGTGACGGTTTCAGCTCCGCCGAAGGGAGCGGGGGGGGGATGATCGCGGGTAACGAACACGGACGGGGGGGGGTTAAAAAGTCGGGTTTTTTGGGTTTTTTTTTTGGTTTTTTTTGGTTTTTTTTTCCCCTCCGAATCTGTTGTTTTACGTCAAATCGAGGCGGTGAGGAGGCTGGAATGGAAATGAAATGAAATAAAATAATGAAATGAAATAAAAATAATGAAATGAAATAAAAATAATAAAATGAAATGAAAATAATGAAATGAAATGAAATAATAAAATAAAAAGAAATGAAATAATGAAATGAAAATAATGAAATGAAATCAAATGAAATAAAAATAAAATGAAATGAAATAATGAAATGAAATGAAATAATGAAATGAATGAAATGAAATGAAATAATAAAATGAAATGAAATAAAATAAAATAAAAAATAACAACAACAACAACAAACAATAATAATAATAATAGTAACAAACAAACAAGCAAACAAAAAACACACCAAAAATCAAAATCACATAAAAAATCCCCAAACAGAAAAAGAAAAGAACTAAAAAAACCCCTCCAGAAAAAAGTCCCTCCAAAAAACCAAGATAAAACCATAAAAAACCAACCTCCCTCTAAAAAAAGAAAAAAAATTAAAAAACCAAAAAAAATCCCCCCAAACCCCCAAAATTAAAAAAAGAAACTCAAAGAAACCCCCCCAAAAACCAAAAAGAATCCCAAAAAACCCAAGAAAACCCCAAAATAACCCCCTCAAAAAACAAAAAAAACCCAACCCCCCCAAAAAAATCCCCCAAATCCCCCCAAAAAACAAAAAAAATCCCCCCAAAAATACCCCAAAATTCCCCCAGAAAACTCAAAAAAACCCCAAAAAACCCAAAAAAATCCCCCCAAAAATACCCCAAAATTCCCCCAGAAAACTCAAAAAAAACCCAAAAAACCCAAAAAAATCCCCCAAAACCAAAATAAATCCCCCAAAAATCCCCAAAAATTCCCCAGCAAACTCCAAAAAAACCCCCCAAAAAACCCAAAAAAATCCCCAAAAAATCCCCCCAAAAAACCCCAAAAAAACCCCAAAAAAACAAAAAAAAATCCCCAAAAAATCCCCCCAAAAAACCCCAAAAAAATCCCCCAGAAAACTCCAAAAATCCCCCAAAACCAATGCGGCTTCCACCTCTTTCTCACCTTTTTAAATTTTTTTAAAATTAATCAATATTTTAATTAATTAATTAAAAACCAAATTAAAACCGAAAAATTAACGCCAAAAAATTAAAAAATAAGTAAATAAAATAAAATCGATTTTCACGGCCCTGCAACCCCTCGGAGAACCGCTGATTTATTATTATTATTATTATTATTATTATTATTATTATTGGTTTTATTTTTATTTTTATTTTGATTTTTTCTTTTATTTTTATTTTTATTTTTTATTTCTATTTTTATTTTTTATTTCTATTTTTATTTTTATTTTTATTTTGTATTTTATTTTTATTTTTATTTCTATTTTTATTTCTATTTTTTATTTTATTTTTATTTTTATTTTTATTTCTATTTTTATTTTTATTTTTATTTCTATTTTTATTTTTATTTTTATTTTATTTTTATTTTGTATTTTATTTCTATTTCTATTTCTATTTCTATTTCTATTTCTATTTCTATTTCTATTTCTATTTCTATTTTTTAATTTTTATTTTTATTTTAATTTTTATTTTATTTTTTATTTTATTTTTATTTTTATTTTTTATTTCTATTTCTATTTCTACTTCTATTTCTACTTCTATTTCTATTTCTATTTCTATTTCTACTTCTATTTCTATTTCCATTTCTATTTCCATTTCTTAATTATTATCATTATTATTTTCATTCATTAATTAATTTTTTAACCATTTCATCGCCGCGAGGATTTTTGTTTTTATTTTTTATTTTTTTATTTTTTTTTTGGGGGTGGGGGGGGTTAACTTGGGGGTGCCCTGGGTTGTTCATGAGGAGAGAAATTAATTAAAAAGTGAATTAAAAATGAATTAAAAAAGGCCCGTTCGGCGCCGTTTGCTGCCATCTACCGCCCCTCTTCAGGTGCCGAACTCGCTTCTAATCGGAACTGATTTGTCATCGATTTGAACTAATTTTTAATTTATTTGAGTTCATTTTTAATTATTTCAACTTATTTTTCATTTATTTTGAGCCGTTCTTAATTTGTTTGAATTTATTTGTGATTTATTTGAATTGATTTTTAATTTATTTGAATTTATTTTTAATTATTTCAACTTATTTTTCATTTATTTTGAGCCGTTCTTAATTTGTTTGAATTTATTTGTGATTTATTTGAATTTATTTTTAATTTATTTGAATTTATTTTTAATTATTTCAACTTATTTTTCATTTATTTTGAGCCGTTCTTAATTTGTTTGAATTTATTTGTGATTTATTTGAATTTATTTTTAATTTATTTGAATTTATTTTTAATTATTTCAACTTATTTTTCATTTATTTTGAGCCGTTCTTAATTTGTTTGAATTTATTTGTGATTTATTTGAATTTATTTTTAATTTATTTGAATTTATTTTTAATTATTTCAACTTATTTTTCATTTATTTTGAGCCGTTCTTAATTTGTTTGAATTTATTTGTGATTTATTTGAATTTATTTTTAATTTATTTGAATTTATTTTTAATTATTTCAACTTATTTTTCATTTATTTTGAGCCGTTCTTAATTTATTTGATTTTATTTGTAATTTATTTGAATTTATTTTTAATTATTTCAACTTATTTTTAATTGATTTCAACTTAATTTTCATTTATTTTAAGCCGTTCTTAATTTATTTAATTTTATTTGTAATTTATTTGAATTTATTTGTAATTTATTTGAATTTATTTGTAATTTATTTGAATTTATTTTTACTTTATTTGAGTTCATTTTTAATTATTTCAACTTATTTTTAATTATTTCAACTTATTTTTTCATTTATTTTAAGCCGTTCTTAATTTATTTGATTTTATTTGTAATTTATTTGAATTTATTTTTAATTTATTTGAATTTATTTTTAATTATTTCAACTTATTTTTCATTTATTTTAAGCCGTTCTTAATTTCTTTGATTTTACTTGTAATTTATTTGAATTTATTTTGAATTTATTTGAATTTATTTTTAATTATTTCAACTTATTTTTCATTGATTTCAACTTATTTTTCATTTATTTTAAGCCGTTCTTAATTTATTTGTAATTTATTTGTAATTTATTTGAATTTATTTTTAATTTATTTGAGTTTATTTTTAATTATTTGAGTTTATTTTTAATTATTTCAACTTATTTTTAATTGATTTCAAATTATTTTTACTTTATTTGAAGCCATTCTTAATTTATTTGAAGTTATTTTTAATTTATTTGAATTTATTTGTAAAAAGTAAAAAAATAAAAGGGAAAAAATGAAAATAAATGGAATGGAATGGGGGGAAAAAAGGAAAAAAAAATATAAATAAAAGGGATAAAATGGAATAAAAGGAAATAAAAGCGGATAAAAAGGAATAAAAGGAAATCAAAAGGAATAAAAAGGAATAAAAATCAATTAAAAGGAATAAAAAGAATAAAAAATCCGCCGGGGTCAGCCGCAATTCCCGCGGGACAGTGCGCTCCCGAATTTTCATTTCCAAACGTTCTTCCTCCTCCTCCTCTTCCTCCTCTTCCTCTTCCTCTTCCTCCTCTTCCTCCTCCTCTTCCCTTTCCCCTTCCTCCTCCTCCTCCTCTTCCTCCTCTTCCTCCTCCTCTTCTTCCTCCTCCTCCTCCTCTTCCTCCTCTTCCTCCTCCTCCTCTTCCTCCTCTTCTTCCTCCTCCTCCTCCTCCTCCTCCTCTTCCTCCTCTTCCTCCTCTTCCTCCTCTTCTTCCTCTTCCTCTTCCTCTTCCTCTTCCTCTTCCTCCTCCTCCTCCTCCTTTTCCTTTTCCTTTTACTCTTAATCTTCATCTTCCTCCTCTTCTTCCTCCTCTTCTTCCTCCTCTTCTTCCCCTTCCCCTTCCTCTTCCTCTTCCTCCTCTTAATCTGCCTCCTCCTCCTCTTCCTCCTCTTCCTCCCCTTCTTCCCCTTCCTCTTCCTCCTCCTCCTCCTCCTCCTCCTCTTCCTTTTCCTTTTCCTCTTAATCCTCATCTTCCTCCTCTTCTTCCTCCTCCTCCTCCTCCTCTTCCTCTTCCTCTTCCTCTTAATCCTCATCTTCCTCCTCTTCTTCTTCTTCCTCCTCCTCCTCCTCCTCCTCCTCTTCCTTTTCCTTTTCCTCTTAATCTTCATCTTCTTCCTCTTCTTCTTCCTCCTCCTCCTCCTCCTCCTCCTCCTCCTCTTCCTCTTCCTCCCCTTCTTCCCCTTCCCCTTCCCTTCCCCTTCCTCTTCCTCCTCTTAATCTTCCTCCTCCTCCTCTTCCTTCTCTTCCTCCCCTTCTCCCCCTTCCCCTTCCTCCTCCTCTTTCTCTTCCTCCTCCTCCTCCTCTTCCTCTTTCTCCTCCTCTTCCTCCTCCTCCTCCTCTTCCTCCTCCCTTTCCCTCCACTTTCCTGCCAACTCTCCAGATTCTGCAATAATTCCGATTTTTTTTTTTTTTTTTTGCCCCTTCCTAGAAAAAAAAAATTGCCCCGAGTTCCAACAACCGGGATTGGCGGCGATGGAGGGAAAAAAAAAATAAATATTAAAAAAAAAAACAACCCAAACAACCCCCAAAAAAAAAACCCCAAACGACACAACAACAAAAAGAAATCATTAAAGAAATCATTAAAGAAATCATTAAAGAAATCATTAAAGAAATCATTAAAGAAATCATTAAAAACATATTAAAAAAATCAGGGGCGTTAAAAACAAAAAAAAAAAAAAAAGAAAAAAAATCAAATTTTTGCTTTTAATTCCGGATTCCCAAAATTCATTTCATTCTCCTTTCCCCAGGCGGTTTTTTTTGGTTTTTTTCCCCCCCCCCCATGGAAAAATTCGGATTTTTTGGGCACTTTTGGGTTCCCTCGGTGTCCCCTCCTTTTTTCTTTTCTTTTTTTTTTTTTTTTTTGGTTTTTTTTTTTCCCCTTTTCTTCTCCCTCCCCATTTCATTTTTTAATTTTCTTGTTAATAATTAACCTCGCTCCTTAATGGGGCACTGGTTAATTATTAGCGCGCTCCCTTTCAAAGCTGCCATTAACGAGGTAATTACGGGAAGTCAGGTAAATTAAATTTAAATTGCTCCAAATTCAGTTCCAGGCGGTTTTGAGCTGGGAGAAAGCAGAGTTTTTTAATTTTATTTTTTTTTTAAATTATTTTTATATTTAACACCTTCGGGGTTCATTGTTTGAAAAATTTAGATTTTGTTTGGGTTTTTTTTTTTTTCCCCAGAAGTGATTTTGGGATTTTTAATTTTTTTTTTTAATGGGTGGATTCCGTGAATAAGAGGTTTTTTTTTTTTTTTGTTTTGTTTTGTTTCTTTTTTTTTTGGTTTTTTTCGTGCTCTTGGCACGATTTTTATGGCCGCAATAATTCCCTGGGTGGGGAAATTCCCGCTGAGTTCTCACTTCAGAAGGATCGGGAATTCCAGATCCCCGTGGGAAAAAAAACAACAACAACAAAAAAAAAAAAAAACAACAAAAAGGGGGGAAAAAGGGAAAAATAAAAAGAAAAAGAAAGGAAAAAAAGGGGGGGGAAAGGAAAAAAAAAAGGAATAAAAGGAAAAAAGGGAAAAAAGAGGAATAAAAGGAAAAAAGGGAAAAAAGGAAAGAAAGGGGGGAAAAGGGAAAAAAAGGGAAAAAACGAAAGAAGAAAAAAGGAAAAAAGCGAAAAACGGAAAAGAAGAAAAAAGGAAAGAAAGAGAAAAAAGGGGAAAAAAGAAAAAATGGGAAGAAAAGGAAAAAAGGGAGGAAAAAAACCTTAAAACCAAAAAAAAAAAAAAATCCAAAAAGCCCCAGAAAAAAACACCTTAAAAAAATAAAAGAAAAAAAGAAAAAAACCCACGAAAAAAATTTAAAAGATTTTAAAAAGCTCAAAAAACGCTAAAAACAAAGCAAAAAAAACCCGAAAAATACCCAAAAAACAAAAAAAAACCCAGAAAAAAACTTAAAAAAATAAAAAAAAACGAAAAAAAACCCACGAAAAAAAATTTAAAATTTTAAAAAAACTCAAACCCTAAAAAACAAAGCAAAAAAACCCCCCCGAAAATACCCAAAAAAACCCCCGAAAAAACCCAGAAAAAAAAACTTAAAAAAATAAAAAAACCCGAGAAATAACACGAAAAAAAAATTTTAAAAAAAATTTAAAACTCAAAAAAACCCTAAAAAAACAAAACAAAAGAAATCCCGAAAAATACCCAAAAAAAAACCTCCCAAAAAACCCAGAAAAAAAATCCTCAAAAAATAAAAAAAACGAAAAAAAAAAACCACGAAAAAAAATTAAAAATTTTTTAAAAAAACTCAAAAAACCCTAAAAAACAAAGAAAAAACCCCCCCGAAAATACAAAAAAAAGCCCAGAAAAAAAAAAACTTAAAAAAATTTTTAAAAAAAGAAAACAAGCCAATGTTAAAAAAAAATTAAAAATTTAAAAAATATATCAAAAAAACCCTAGAAAACAAAAGAAAAAAACCCGAAAAATACCTCAAAAAATCCCCCCAAAAAACCCCAAAAAAACCTAAAAAAACCCGAAAAAAAACCGAAAAAACCCGAAAAAAACCCGAAAAAACCCCAAAAACCCCACCTTAAAAAAATCTTTAAAAACCGGTTAAAAAAACTAAAAAAAATCTCAAAAAAAAAACCCCAAAAAATTGATTTTTGGCGGCCCGGGAGTTTGTCCGTGGCCCAAATAATTCGAAATAATTCTCTTTATCTTTATTTATGGCCCGGGTGGCGGCTGGCGGGAGGCGAAAATCGCAATAAAATCTTTTATTGCTCCTCCTGTCGCCTCCGCCTTTATCCTCTGCTTTTTTTGGGGGTTTTTTTGGGTGGAAAAAAAGGAAAAATTGCGATTAAAGAGCGGCTCGTGGCGCCCTTAAAATCCGGTTTAATTACGGGGTTGGGAATAAAATAAAATAAAATAAAATAAAATTAAAATAAAATAAATCAAAGTAAAATAAAATAAAATAAAATAAAATAAAATAAAATAAAATAAAATAAAATAAAATAAAATAAAAATAAAATAAATCAAAGTAAAATAAAATAAAATAAAATTAAATTAAAATAAAATAAATCAAAGTAAAATAAAATAAAATAAAATAAAATAAAATAAAATAAAAATAAAATAAATCAAAGTAAAATAAAATTAAATTAAATTAAAATAAAATAAATCAAAGTAAAATAAAATAAAAATAAAATAAAATAAAATAAATCAAAATCAAATAAAATAGAATAAAATAAATCAAATCAAATCAAAATAAAAATGAAGAATTGGGTGAAATAAAGAGTTAGATGTAGGAAATAAAGGGAGAAATAGATATAAAAATGAAAATATATAAATCAATTAAAGGGAGAAATAAATAGAAAAATAAATCTATAAAATAAAGGAAGAAATAGGTGAAATAAATAATGAAATATAGGAAAAAAAGGGAGAAAGAGATATAAAATGTAAATATATAAAATAAAAAAACAGGTGAAATAAATAATTAGAAATAGGAAATAAAGGGAGAAATAAATAGAAAATGTAAATATATAAATCAATTAAAGGGAGAAATAAATAGAAAAATAAATCTATAAAATAAAGGAAGAAATAGGTGAAATAAATAATTAGAAATAGAAAATAAAGGGGGCAATAGATAAAATAAATAATTACAAAATAATGGAAGAAAAATGGATAAAATAAAGAAAGACATCCATAAAAATAGAGAAATCTGTAAAACAAACACAAAAATCGATAAAATAAAGGAAGAAAGCTGGAAAATAAATAATGAAATAATTAAAATAATCAATTAAATCTATAAAACAAACAATAAAATCTATTTATTATTATTATTTTTTTCCCCCCCCACGCTGAAAATCAAATTTTTTCTCTTTTCCTGCTCCATAAAGTCGAGCTCGGGAAAAATAAAATTATTTTTATTTTTATTTTTATTTTATTTTTATTTTTATTTTTATTTTTATTTTTATTTTTATTATTTTTAATCCACCTAATTAACTGAGCGCGTTTTTATATTAAAAAAAAAAAATATTTTAAAACTCTTGTTCGCCCATAAATTATTACAAAATATAAGCTGAGACCACAAAATTTTATTTTTTTTAAAATATTTATTTATTTTTAAATATTTTTTCCTTTATTTCCCTTTTCTCCTACTCCTCCTTCCCTCTCAGCCTCTTCTTTTTTTTATTATTTTTCCGATTTTTTTCCATTTTCCCCATTTTTACAATTTCTTTTCCCATTCTTTTTAATTTCCCCATTTTTTAATTTCCCCAATTTTAAAATTTCCCCATTTTTAAATTTCCCCAATTTTTAAAATTCCCCCACTTTAACATTTCCCCATTTTTAAAATTCCATTTTTAAAATTTCCCCATTTTTCAAATTTCCCCATTTTTAAATTTCCCCAATTTTTAAAATTCCCCCACTTTAACATTTCCCCATTTTTAAAATTCCATTTTAAAATTTCCCCATTTTTCAAATTTCCCCATTTTTAAATTTCCCCAATTTTTAAAATTCCCCCACTTTAACATTTCCCCGTTTTTAAAATTTCCCCGTTTTTAATTTCCCTAATTTTTAAAATTTCCCCTTTCTAAAATTTCCCCCTTTTTCCCATTTTATTTCTAAAATTCCCTCATTTTTAAAATTCCATTTTAAAATCCCCATTTCTCTTTAATTTCCCCATTTTTCTCGAATTCCCCCAATTTATTTTTTTGCAATTCCCCCATTTTTTTTTGCAATTCCCCCAACTTTTTCCTTGTAATTTCCCTTTTTTTTTTACAATCCCCCCAACTTTTCCCTTACAATTCCCCCAATTCTTTTTGCAATCCCCCCAAATTTTCCTTACAATTCCCCCAATTTTTTTTTTTACAATTCCCCAATTTTTCCTTGCAATTCCCCAACTTTTTCTTGTAATTTCCCTTTTTTATTTCACATTTCCCCCATTTTTTTTCCTTACAATCCCCCCATTTTTTTTCCTTACAATCCCCCCAATTTTTTTTACGAACCCCAATTTTTCCCTTACAATTCCCCAATTTTTTTTACAATTCCCCCAATTTTTTTTTACAATTCCCCCAATTTTTTCCTTGCAATCCCCCAACTTTTTCCTTGTAATTTCCCCTTTTTATCCTTTACAATTCCCCCATTTTTATCCTTACAATCCCCCCAATTTTTTTAACAACCCCCCCCATTTTTTCCTTACAATCCCCCCATTTTTTCCTTACAATCCCCCATTTTTTCCTTATAATTCCCCCATTTTTTCCTTACAATCCCCCATTTTTTCCTTATAATTCCCCCATTTTTTCCTTTCAATCCCCCCATTTTTTCCTTATAATTCCCCCATTTTTTCCTTTCAATCCCCCCATTTTTTCCTTATAATTCCCCCATTTTTTCCTTAAAATCCCCCATTTTTCCTTACAATCCCCCCATTTTTTCCTTATAATTCCCCCATTTTTTCCTTTCAATCCCCCATTTTTTCCTTAAAATCCCCCCCTTTTTTCCCTACAATCCCCCATTTTTTTTCCTTACAATCCCCATTTTTTCCCCTTACAATCCCCCATTTCTTCCCTTACATTTCCCCCCTTTTTTTTTTTTTAACTCCCCCATTTTTTTTTTTTTTTTAATTTTATTTTTCTAATTTCTTTTTTTTCCCCCCCAATTTCCTCTCCACTTGGCCACCATTCCGCACACAAAAAGGAAACTCTGCCAGGACAAAAAACTCGGCGACATCGCCCAAGGAGATCAAGGGGGAAGGGGCTGGGAAGCGTTTCCTCCTCCTGTTATTTCCTGCAATTCTCAGCATTTTACGTCGCGATTTTCATCGCACCCGTGAACCAACCTCGGCAGGGCGATGTTTAAAATAAATTAACTCCTGATCAGATGGCGCTTTTTAAATTTTTCTTTTGTTTTTTGATTTTTATTGTTTTTTAATTTGTTTTATTTTTTTTTATTTTTTAAAATTTATTTTATTTTTTTTTTAATTTTTTAAATTTTTAATTTTTTAAATTTTTAATTTTTTAAATTTTTAATTTTTTAATTTTTAATTTTTTTAATTTTTAAATTTTTTAATTTTTTAGCTTTTTTAGTTTTTTTAATGTCTTAATTTTTTAATTTCTTATTTTTTAATTTTTTAGTTTTTTTAATTTTTTAGTTTTTTAAATTTTTTAATTTTTAAATTTTTAATTTTAAAATTATTTTTATTTTTATTTTTAATTTTTTTATTATTTTTATTTTTTAATTTTTTAATTTTTTAATTTTTTAATTTTTTAATTTTTAATTTTTTAATTTTTAATTTTTAAATTTTTTAATTTTTTAATTTTTTAGCTTTTTAGTTTTTTAGTTTTTTAATTTCTTAATTTTTTAATTTCTTTTTTTTTAATTTTTTAATTTTATATTTTTATATTTTTCAATTTTTAAATTTTTTTACTTTTTAATTTTTAATTTTTTTACTTTTTAATTTTTAATTTTTAATCTTTTAATTGTTTTAATTTTTTTTTTAATTTTAAAATTTATTTTTAATTTTTAATTTTTAGATTTTTAAAACATTTTTAAATTTTTTTTTTAATTAATTTTTTTTTCTATATTGCGGCGCCGGCGGCTGCCGAGCGAATTCTCGTAATTCGAGATTTGCGGCGCTGACAATTCGCGGCTTTCGTGGTGTTTTAAATCCCGGCGGGCAGGCGCTTACGAATTAGAACGAGGAGAAAAAAAAACCAAAAAAACGCCCCCCCCAAAAAAAACAAAAAACAAAACCAAAAACCACCAAAAACTTGATAAAATGCTGATAATGAGGGGGTTAATTTAAGTGGAATTTCCCCTTTTTAAATTTAATTTTCCTTTTTTAATATATTTTCTAATTTTCCTTTTTTTGTTGTTTTATTTTTGTTTATTGTTGTTTATTTTGTTTATTTTTTTTTTTCCCTTTTTGGTTCGGTTCGGTTTTGTTTGGTTTTTTTTTTTTATTTTTGTTTTTGGGGTTTTTTGTGGTTTTTTTTTTATTTTATTTTTATTTTGCTTTTTTGTCGTTTTTTTTTTTTTTAATTTTTTTTTTTGGGCTGCTCCTTCCTGTCTCTGCGACTTTGATTTCCCCCCCCCCCCCCCCCACCCCTCCCTCCCCCTTGGAAAACCAAAAAAAATAATTAATTAAAATAAAAAAAACCAAAATAAAACTAAAAAAAACGAGGAGAATTTCAACCGCACCTTGATCCAGCGAGCAGCTCAGGGTGTGGGGGAGGACGCGCAGGTAGAGCCAGGCGAGGAAATCCGTGAGAGACAAAAATAAAAAATTAAAAATATAAAAAAAAACAAAACAAACAAAAAAAAAACCAAAACAAAAAAAAAAACCCACCACAAATTAAAAAGAAAAATAAACCCTGAGCAAAGCGGAGCTTTTAGAATGACGGAGATTTTGGATTTCCGGGAGATTTAAATTAACAAAATAAAAATTTAAAAAAAAAAAAAAAAAAGGGAGTTTTAAGGCGAGGACGCGGAATCGCCGCAGCTTTTCCCTCCCGAACCCCCCCGCGCTCCCCTCCGCACCCATAAAAAAATCCCCGCTTTGCTTTTCCCCCAACGCGCGGCTCTCGCTCTCTGCTTTTTGGGTTTTTTAACCATAAAAGGTCGCGTTTTGGGGCTGGGATTAACAAAAAAACGCAAGAGGGCAACAATGCGGTGCGGGCTTGGAGGGAAGCGCACGGCAAATAGCCCCATTTTTGGGGGGTTTTTACCCTTTTTTTTTTTCCCTTTTTTTTCCCCCCCCCTTTTTTTCCCCCCTTTTTTTCCTTTTTTTTTCTTTTTTCCCCCTTTTTTCCCCTTTTTTTCCCCCCTTTTTTTCCTTTTTTCTCCCTTTTTTCCTTTTTTTTCCCCTTTTTTTCCCTTTTTATTCCTTTTTTCCTTTTTTTCCATTTTTTTCCTTTTCTTTCCCTTTTTTTCCTTTTTTTTCTTTTTTTCCCTTTTTTCCCTTTTCTCCCTTTTCTTTCCCTTTTTTTCCTTTTTTTTCTTCTTTTCCCTTTTTTCCTTTTTTTCCTTTTTTTTCTTTTTTTCCCTTTTTTCCCTTTTTTCCTTTTTTTCCTTTTTTCCCCTTTTTTCCCCTTGTTTTCCCTTTTCTTTCCTTTTTTGTCTTTTTTTCCTTTTTCCCCTTTTTTTCTTTTTTCCCCCTCTTTCCCCCCCCTTTTTTTCCCCCTTTTTTTCCTTTTTTTCCTTTTTTCCCTTTTTTTTTCCTTTTTTTCCCCTTTTTTCCTTTTTGTTCCTTTTTTTTCCCCTTTTTTTCCTTTTTTCCCCTTTTTTCCCTTTTTTTCCTTTTTTTCCCTTTTTATTCCTTTTTTTTTCCTTTTTTCCCCCCCTTTTTTTCCTTTTTTTCCTTTTTTCCCCTTTTTTTTCCTTTTTTTCCCCTTTTTTCCTTTTTGTTCCTTTTCTTTCCTTTTTATTCCTTTTTTTCCTTTTTTCCCCTTTTTTCCCTTTTTTTCCCTTTTTATTCCTTTTTTTTCCTTTTCTTCCCTTTTTTTCCCTTTTTTTTCCTTTTTCTCCCCTTTTTTCCCCTTTTTTCCTTTTTGATCCTTTTCTTTCCTTTTTATTCCTTTTCCCCCTTTTTTCCCCCTTTTTTTCCCCCTTTTTTTCCCCTTTTTTTCCCCCTTTTTCCTTTTTATTCCTTTTTTTTCCTTTTTTCCCCTTTTTTCCCCTTTTTTCCCCCATTTATCTCCCGGAACGCGGAGCTTTGGAGGCGGCGGGAGCGGAGCGGGGCTCGGCCTCGCTTTTTGGCGAGCGTTAATTGACGGTGATTAAACCCAACCATTTCTCCTCTCAGATCCAGCCCGGCCCCGGGGGCTCCTCTTTGCGAACTTCCCACCAAAAAAAAAAACCAAAAAAAAAAACCAAAAAAAAAAAAAAAAAAAAAAAAACCAAAAAAATAACTTTTAATCCCGCTTTTTTTTTTTTTTTTTTGTTTTTTTGGGTTGTTTTTTTTATAAATTTCCTCCTCCCGTCCCGCTCTCCTTTCCCCGCTCCTGAAATTTCCGTCCTTAAATCCCCGCGCGTCTCAGGGCGCTTTTAACGCCAGGGGTTAAACTTTGGCGAGCGCCAGCAATTCACACCTTAATTTTATATAATTTTATATATATATATATATGTATAAATGGAGAATATATAAAATATGTATATAATTCTATAGATCGAATTCTATATATATAATTCTATATGTAATTATACATAGAATTCTATATGTAATTATACATAGAATTCTATATAAAATTATATATAGAATTGTATATATAATTATATATACAATTCTATATAGAATTCTAAATATAATTCTATATAGAATTCTATATAGAATTCTAAATATAATTCTATATATATAATTATATATATAATATATAATTATATATATAATAAATAATTATATATATAATATATAAATGCAATTTTATGTAAATATAATTCTATATATAATTTTATATATATAAAAAATTATATATGTAATATATATAATAGATATATATTATATATAAAGGATATTTATATTACATTAGATATATAGTTATATATATAAAGTTATATATATATAAAACATATAAAACATATAAAACATATAAAACATATCTATAATATATATAATACATAATATGTATTATATAATATATAATATCTATTATATAATATATAATACACAACATATAACATGTAATATATAATATAAAATATAATAATATATAATATTTAATATATAATATATAATATATAATATATGACAGATGATATATGATATATATAATCTGTATAATACATATATAAATATATAAAAATATATATAAATATATATTAAAAAAAAATATATATTACATTATATATATATAAAATCTCAATAATTTTTTTTTTGCCTTTCCGCGCGTTTCACGGGCGTGAACACTAAAAAAAAAAAAAAAAATATATATATCTATATAAAAATAAAATAAATTTAAAAGAAATAATTTCCACCCCGTCGCCGAGCTGGGGGGTGAGGAGGGAGGAAGAGGAGGATGAGGAGGAAGGGGAGAAGCGCACGTTTATTTATTTACGGATCTCGCGGCGCGCCGGCGGATCGCTTCTTTGGGCTGGGATTTTTGTGTTTGCTCCGAGTCGGGGTGGGGGGGGGGAGCGTTTCTCTTGTTTAAAAGGGACGGGGAGCGGGGAAGGGGGGAAAAAAAAAAAAAAAATGAAAAAAAAAAAAAAAAAGAAAAATAAAAAAAGCAAAAGCAAAGGGTGCGGGGGTGTGGACGGTTTGTTCTTGGGGGTCCCCGGTGCAATGTGGGCTCCTCATGGGCGCTGTTTTGCAACCTCAGGCTCCTGCCATTGGCCAGCCCGTGATCAGATGGTTCTATTTCCTTGTGTCCCTCGCTGGCACCGCGCCATCTCCCTTCAGCTAAAAAACCCCATCTCCCATATCCCGCTAATAGCTAAGGAGCCTCGGACTATAAAACGCGACAAATCGTAATCAAAACGACGACAGCAACGAAAAAACAAACAAAACAAACAACAACAACAACAACAACAACAACATAAAAAAAAAAAAAGCAACAAACAACGGGGCAAAAAAAAAAAAAAAAAAAAAAAGAGAAAAAAGAGGGGAGGAAAAAAAAGGAAAAAGAAAAAAAAAAAAAAGGAGCGGGCGTAAGGACGGCAAGAGCAACAAAAAACAAAAAAAAAAAAAAGAAAAGGAAAAAAAAAAAAACACCAGAGGGAGAGGAAAGGGACGGCGCGCACAAGTATCACCGGCAGGAAAAAAAAAAAAAAAAAAAGGAGAAAAAAAGGAGAAAGAAAAAAAAAAAACCAACAAAAAAAGAAAAGGGAAAGGGGGAATCTTGTTCTCCCTCTTTCTGCCTCCTTTCCGATGAGTTCTTATTTTGTCAACTCGACCTTCCCGGTGAGCCTGGCGGCGGGGCAGGAGCCCTTCCTGGGCCAGATCCCGCTGTACCCCTCGGGCTACGCGGACCCTCTGCGCCACTACCCCGGCACCACCTATGGACCCGCGCAGGACAAGGGCTACTCCTCCTCCTCCTCCTCCTCCTCTCCCTACTACCAGCAGAGCTCCGCAGCTTTCGGAGCCCGCGGCTCCGCCTGTGATTTCGGGCCCGGAGGCTTTTTCAGGGACAAGGAGCCCGCCTGCCCCCCGGGCAACCTGGACGAGGTGGCGTTCGCCCCCGAGGCTCGCAAGCCGGACTGCGCGCAGGGCAAGAGCGCGTTCGGAGAGGGCGAGGAGCAGAAATGTTCCGCTCCCGTTTACCCCTGGATGCAGCGGATGAATTCTTGCAATAGTGAGTTGATTCTTTTTTTTTTTTTTTTTAACCGGGGTTTGGGGGGGGGGGGAAGAAAAAAAAAAATAATAAATGCATCAATCTCCTCCTCCTCCTCCTTTCCTCCCCCCCGTCTCTTTCCTTTTCTTATTTGTTAGCGGCACGGAGGGACAGAGAGAGAGAGAGAGAGAGAGAGAGAGAGAGAGCGAGGAAGGTTCGCTTGAAGAACCCAAAAAAAAAAAAAAAATCCAACGCGGGCAAGTTGGGAGGCTCCAAAAAAACTTCCCAGCGCTCCAAAACTCTCTCTCTCCCTCTGTCTCCTAAAAACTCTGAACCCCCCAAACTGCATTCCTTCCCTCCCCCTCCTTTCCGCTTTTAATTCATTTCAATTTTTAATTTTTTTTTTTTTTGAATCTTTCCCCCTGCTGCCAGCTCTCGTGTCACTCAGGCACAGCGATTTGTCTCTGTCCGTGCCCCGCACGCACCGGCAGATTATCTCTTTTTTTTTTTGGAAAATCAGAGCGGGATGACTTTTAGAGCCCCTGGCAGCTCCCCCTTCCGCCTCTCCCTGTGCCCGGAATGAAACGATATCAAAAGTATTTAAATATTTCAGACGGTTGCGCTGTTAATGCCGCCCTCACCTAATGAAAAAGGATTTCCCTTAATTCCCCCCGCCTCTCTTTTGATATATGACTTCTTTAAGCGCCGTTTCCTCGATCGGAATTACAACAATCATTAAAATAATAATAATAAAAAAAAAAAACAACCCCAAAACAAACAAACAAACAACAACAAAAAGAAAAACCCACCAAGAGAAATAAAAGAGAAATAAAAGCGATTAAAGGAGCGAAAGCCTCTCCGCGTTCAGACGCTCCCGACGCCTTTTAAGCCCCAAATCGCCGTTCATTAGCCGGGCTCGGGCCGGGTCCATTCACTTCATCAGGGCTCAAACGTCCCGAGCTATTATGGGCTGCCGGGAGGCAGCGCGGTCGCTGAGAGCACCTTGCGATCGATTCCTCATCCCGCAGCGAGGGCCGATCGCTCAGGCTGGGCCCCCAAAGCGCCGCTTCACCCCCTTAATGCCCCCCAAAACCTGTCCCCGAAACCTCTGTCCCCTTCCCGACCATCCCAAACCCACCCTAAAAAACCGAGCCGGCCGTTCCTTCTTTCCCCTTCGTCCTTATTTCCCCGTGTCGCACCTTATATTTTTTTTTTGGGGGGGGGCTAAATTTTAATTTTAATTTTTTTTTTTTTTTTTTGCGGGTGTCGCAGGTTCCTCCTTCGGGCCCAGCGGGCGTCGAGGTCGCCAGACTTACACCAGGTACCAAACCCTGGAGCTGGAGAAGGAATTCCACTACAACCGCTACCTGACGAGGAGGAGGAGGATCGAGATCGCTCACTCGCTGTGCCTCACCGAGCGCCAGATCAAAATCTGGTTCCAGAACCGCAGGATGAAGTGGAAAAAAGAGAACAAACTTCTCAACTCCTCGCAGCTCAGCGCGGAGGAGGAGGAGGAGAAAGCGGCAGAGTGAACGAAAAAAAAAAAAAAATTAAAAAAAATTTTAAAAAAAGCGGCAGAGTGAACAAAAAAAAAAAAATAAAATTAAAAAAAAGCGGCAGAGTGAACAAAAAAAAATATAAAATTTAAAAAAAGCGGCAGAGTGAACAAAAAAAAAAATTTAAAAAAAAAGCGGCAGAGTGAACAAAAAAAAAAAAATTAAAAAAAAGCGGCAGAGTGAACAAAAAAAAAAATTAAAAAAAAAAAGCGGCAGAGGGAACAAAAAAAAATTAAAAAAGACGAAAAAAAAGGGGGGGAGAGAGAGGAAAAATTAAAAAAAAATATGTCATTTAAAAAGCGCAAAAAAAAAAAAAAAAAAGGATGAAATTTTAAATTGAGAGCGAGAGGTGAGGGTGGTTGTGAGGGAAATCCCGCACGCTGCTGGGACAGAACCACAAAGTTTGAGTCGTCGGTGCCCCGGCCTCCGCTTCTCGATGATTTTTATCCAGAAACAAAATTAAAAAAAAAAAAAAAAACACAAAAAAAAAAGTCAGGCTTCTAATCGCGTTTTGATTTTTTTTTTTTTTTTTTGCCCTTCCTGCACCTCCCTTTCCCTCCTGCTCCACACCCCCCCCTCCCTCCCCTCTCTCATGGAATAATAATTATAATTAAAAAAAAAAAAAAAAAGTGAAGAGACGGAAAAAAAAGAGAGAGAGAGAGAAGGAGGGGAAGGAAGGGAAAGAGTAAAAAGGTAATAAAAAAGGACAAAAAAAAAAAAAAGAAAAAAAAAAAGACTCCTAGCCGTGTTTCTACCCTTGGTGTCACTGTTAGTAATAATCTGCTGACTTGTATTTAATGGAAGTGCTGCAATATATGTAATTTGGGGTGTTAATTGTCCTCATTTTGTAAAAATGTTTCATGCGCGGTTGGCATAAGTTGTTGGGTTTTTTTTTAATTTTTTTTTCTTTTTTTAATTTTTTTTTTTGTTTCACCTTTGGTAAATTAATCAAGCCCTAGGGTTCTTTGTAATTAGTTTTGGGGTGTTTCTGGTTTTTTTTTTTTTAATTATTATTATTATTATTTTTTTTTTTTAATTTTGGCCTTTTAATTTTCTATTTGAAAAACGGAACAACCTACTGAAAGAACGAGTACTACCTACAAGGCTGCGAAAGGAAAAGAGGAAAAAAAAAAAAAGAAACACAAAACAAAAAAAAAAAAAAGGGAAAAAAAAAAACAAAGAAAAAACAAACAAACAAAAAAAAAAAGAAACCGAAGCAACGACAGAAAGTTCTATTTTATTAATTTTTTGTACGTGTCGTGTTTGGAGTTTGTCTTAGGTATGAACATGGAATTCTCTAATAAAACCAAGTTTTGGATCCCACCCGCACACGCCCTCCCCTGTCATTATTGGCGCTGCTTTTATGATTTTTATTTTTTATTTTTTAAAAATTTTTTTCCCCCTTTTTCCAGGGGAATCCTTGATCCTAAATTGAGATTTTTTGTTTTTTTTTTTTTTGGTTTTTTTTTTTTTTGGTTTGTTTTGCTCCCCTCTGGGTGCCAGGACGAGGCGCTCAGCTCTGTCTGATTTTCCCCCTCGTTTTTTATTTTTGTTTTAATTTGAAATGGAAGCTCTTTCGCCCGAGAGAATTTCCCGGCTGACGTTTCTGCCTTTAGCACCGCTCTCTCTCTGAATATTATTATTATTATTATTATTATTATTATTATTATTATTATTATTATTACTATTATTAATTTAAAAATATTTTAAATTTTTTTTTAGTTGTTACAGTACAAAGAGTTATGACGAAACGCCATCCCATCTCCATAATAAATCAAGGAAAAGGGCAAAAAAAAAAAAAAAAAAATTAAAAATCCAGGCTCTCATTTATCTACCAAAGATACCCAACATTTACCCAGCATCTTTCAAACATCTGCTTCTCTTCCCCCCGTGCCCCCAAAGCAAAACGAGACCTGGCGCAAAAAAAAAAAAAAAAATAAAATTAAAATTATTATTATTAATAATAAAAATAATAATCCCCCAGATTTCCAGGGAATTTACCCCGGGGGGAAAAAAAAAATAATAAAAAAATTAAAAAATTTCTCAGGGTCAGGAATATCAGAGTCTAGTTAAACCTGAAAAAAAAAAATAAAAATAAAAAGGGAAATTCTAAAAGCAGCTGTTTGGAAAGGGCAAATTTATTATTTTTTTTTTTATTTTATTTTTCCCCCCCCCTCCTTTTTTTTTTTTTTTTTTTTGCGCTCCTCACCGAGGAATTCCTTGCGAAACACCCAAATTTTTCCCTGCTTTTGGTGGGGAATGGAATGAAAAAAATGCTGTGTTTTTTTTTTTGTTGTTGTTGTTGTCGTCGTTTTTGTTTTTTTTTTTTTTTTCCTTTTAAATCCGCTGGGTGGGGGATTTAGGGGAAAAGGCGAGGAAGGGGGAAAAGCAAATTAAATAATAATGATAATAATAATAATAATAAAAAAAAAAAAGAGCCACGAGCCGGGTTTAATGCCAGCCACTTTTAAAATCAATTCATGCAGAAGCTTCGCAGCTGTCGGGACATTTACGATTATTGCCACGCTTTTCATTGCCCGTAATTATTATAATTATATGTCACTTCCAATATGGCTCGTAATTCCCAATGAGTTGCAGGCGAGCACATGAAATTCCTGAACTGCCTCGGAAAGGAGGGGGGAAAAAAAAATAAAAAAGGAAATAAATAAATAAATTTCAAAAAAAAAAAAAAATAAATGAAAGAAAGAGAGAGGAAAAAAAAAAAAAGGAGAGAGGCGGAAATAAAAAATAGAGAAGAAGGAGAGAGGAGGAAGAAGAAGGAGAAGAAGGAGAAGAAGAAGAAGAAGAAGAAGAAGAAGAAGAAGAAGAAGAAGAAGAAGAAGAAAGAAAGAAAATGGAATTAATGGTTAAAAGAAAAAAAAAAGAATCCCAGCTGTTTCCCGACGTTTTCCCGAATTTCAGAGCGCTTTTCTCCCCGATATTCCCGAGGAACGGGAAGGAAAAACCGCGCAGCAAAAGGACTTGGAAATGCTCAGGAATATCCTAAAAAAATCAACTTTGTCAACCATTCCCACCGGCCGGATTTGACTTTTTTGTCTCTTTTTCCCACCCATTCTTTTTCCTCAGGGGTTGTTTTGCTGTGGGGTTTTTTTTTGGGTTTTTATTGTTTTTTTTTTTTTTCCCCCCTCCTCTCCAGAATTAAGGTGCGAGCTCCTGGCTGGCTCCAAGAGAACCGAAGGAAACCTCGACTTTTCCTGGCGGAGAAACCACCTCAAAAAAAAAAAAAAAAAACCCAAACAAATAAAAATAAAAATTCACTCCTCTCCGGCTTTTTCCAACTCCAGGCACCTTCAGAGACCTCCCGGTCACTCAAAACCTCATCCCGAACTTCTCCAACAACTCCGCAAACCCAAAGACTTCTTTATATATAAAAAACAAAACCCATCAACCCCCCCAAAAAACCCAGGATCACCGAGGGGGGGGTCGGGTCCCATCCGAGACGCACCGCACCGACCTCAAACTTTTTTTTTTAAAAAAAAATTTTTTTTTTTTTGAAGGATGAAATTCAAACCGAAGCGGAGTGAGAGAGGAGGGGGGGGTGGGGAATTATTTTAAATTTTTTTGGTTTGTTTTGAGTGGGGGTGTCCAGCCCCCCCCCAAAAAAAATAAATTGAAAAAAAACGGGGTGCAGTACCGCAGCTCGGCCGGAAGGTGGCGCGCTCCGCTTGGAATTTTTTAAAAAATAAATTTTTTTTTTTTTTTTTGGATTTGCGGGCGGGGGGGGCGGGGAGGGCGACTTTAGGCCTGGAACGGCTCCTCGCTCGTCATTATTTGTAACCATAGAGCACGAATTACCTCTTGAGGTCATCAGCGAGAATTTACGACTGGTCAACAAAAGCACGTGATGCCCGAACGCGCCCCCCCGGCCTCCCCCACCCCCCCCCATATCTGGCCGCGAACGCGGCGGAAAAAGCGAGTCCAGCTCGGCGCTATAATTCATTAATACATCATAAATCCTCCAGCGCGCGGGGTTATAACGACCGCCGGCCACAAATCAAGCCCTCCGAAACAACCCGAATGAGCTCTTACTTTGTAAACTCGTTCTCGGGGCGCTACCCGAACGGCCCCGACTATCGGTTACTCAATTATGGGGCCGGCAGTTCGGTGAACGGTTCCTACCGAGATCCAAGCACCATGCACTCCAGCTCTTACGGCTACGGCTACAATGGCATGGACCTTAGCGTCAACCGCTCGGCCTCCTCCTCCTCCTCCTCCTCCTCCTCCTCCTCCACCTCCTCCACCTCCTCCTCCTCCTCCTCCGGCCACTTCGGGGCTCAGAGCTGCCGCGGTTTCCCTTCTCCAAGCCGGGAGAGCGGCTTTAGACAAGCGGCCGCTCGCTCCTCGTCCTCTCCTCCGGACTCTGTGCCCTGCTCCAGCAGCGAGGGCCGCGGGGCCGAGCCCGGCCCGTCCCCCTCGGATGCGGCCGCCGCCTCCGGCGCTCGTTTCGCGGAACTGACCGGGACCGACGAGGGCGCTGCAGGGAGCGGCGGCATCGGCCGAGCTCAGGCGGAGCCCGTCGGGAGCTCCGCGCCAGCGACACAAGGGCAGGCGCCTCAGATATTCCCCTGGATGAGGAAACTTCACATTAGCCATGGTACCGCTCCTTCTTTTCTCCGGCCTTGGCGTTCTTTAGTTCCTTGCTCTTTTTAGGGTTGTTTTCTTTTTTTTTTTTTTCTTTCCTTTTTTTTTCTTTCATTTTTTTTTCCTTTTTTTTTTCCTTTTTTTTCCCTTTTTTTTTCCCCTTTTTTTCCCTTTTTTTTCCCGTTTTTTTTTCCCTTTTCCTTTTTTTTCCCTTTTTTCCCTTTTTTCCCTTTTTTTTCCTTTTTTCCCCTTTTTTTTCCTTTTTTTTCCTTTTTTTTCCTTTTTTTCCCTTTTTTTTCCTTTTTTTTCCTTTTTTTCCCTTTTTTTTCCTTTTTTTTCCCCTTTTTTCCCTTTTTTTCCCCTTTTTTTCCCTTTTTTTTTCCCGTTTTTTTTCCTTTTTTCCCTTTTTTCCCCTTTTTTCCCCTTTTTTTTCCTTTTTTTTCCTTTTTTTTCCTTTTTTTCCCTTTTTTTTCCTTTTTTTTCCTTTTTTTTCCTTTTTTTCCCTTTTTTTTCCTTTTTTTTCCCTTTTTTCCCCCTTTTTTCCCTTTTTTTCCCCTTTTTTTCCCTTTTTTCCTTTTTTTCCCTTTTTTTCCCTTTTTTCCCTTTTTTTTCCTTTTTTTTTTCCTTCTTTTTTCCTTTATTTTTCCCCTTTTTTTTTCTTTTTTTTCCCCTCGTTTTGGTTTTTTCCCGTTTTTTTTCTTTTTCCTTTTTTTTCCCCTTTTTTCCCCGTTTTTTCCTTTATTTTCTTATTTTTTCCCTCCTTTTCCCCCCTTTTTTCCTTTTTTTAACATTTTTTCCTTATTTTTTCCTCTTTTTTCTTTTTTTCCCCTTTTTTCCTTTTTTCTTTTTTTTTTCTTATTTTTTCCATCTTTTTTCTTTTCCCCCCTTTTTTTCCTTTTTTTTCCTTTTTTATCTTATTTTTTCCCCTCTTTTTTCTTTTTCCCCCCTTTTTTCCTTTTTTTCCCTTTTTTTTTCCCTTTTTTTCCCTCTTTTTTCTTTTTTCCCCCTTTTTTCCTTTTTTTTCCTTATTTTTCCTTATTTTTTCTTTTTTCTTTTTTCCCCTTTTTTCTTTTTTCCTTTTTTTCCTTTTTTTTCCTTTTTTCCCTTTTTTCTTTCTTTTTTTTCCCTTTTTCCCTTTTTTCTTTTTTTTTCTTTTTTTTCCTTTTCTTTCTTTTTTCCCCCTTTTTTCCCTTTTTTTTTCCTTTTTTCTTTTTTTTCTTTTTTCCTTTATTTTTTCTTTTTTCTCTTTTTTCCCTTTTTTTCCCTTTTTTTTCTTTTTTTCCTTTTTTCTTTTTTTCCCTTTTTTTCCTTTTTTCTCCTTTTTTCTTTTTTCTTTTTTTTTTCTTTTCCCCTTTCTTCTTTTTTCTTTTTTTCTTTTTTTTTTCCTTTTTTTTTCCTTTTTTTTCGTTTTTTTCCCTTTTATTCTCGTTTTTTTCCATTTATTTTCTTTTTTTCCCCCTATTTTTTCCCTATTTTCCCCTTTCCTATTTTCTTTTTTTTTAATCCCCTCGCACCTCCCTTTTCTCTCTGGGTTCCCCCCCCCCTTTTTTTTTTTATCATCCCTTTTTCTTTTTATCCCTGATTTTCCTTCTCCCCCTTCCCTCTCTCTCTCCCCACCTCTCCTCCCTTTTATTCCGCCCAGGCTCTTTGATCAGAATCGCAGCTATTTATTGCTTTTGTATTTCTCCCTCTGAAGCTGCCTCTGGCGCCTGGGGAGGAAAAAAAAAATAACAAAAAAACCAAAAAATACCCCAAAAAACAAACAAACAAAAAAAAAAAAAAGGGGGGGGGTTTTCTCTGTCTCTATCTGTGTAATTTTTTTAAATTTTTTTTCCCCTGGGGCGTGATTTTATTTTAGTTTCGCTCTCCTCGCCGCAAAAAACCGCCGCTTTTATTTTTTATTTTTCCTTTTTATCTTTTTTTTTAAATGGTTATTTTTTTCGTTCGTTTTATTTATTTATTTATTCATTTATTTTTTTTTAAATTTATTTTTAAAGCTCTTAGCGCCGTGCGGATGGTGGGAGAAGGTAAAATTAAAAAAAAAAAAAAAAAAGAAAAATTAAAAAAAGAAAAATTGAGGCGAGGGGTTTTGCGGCGGGGGGTGGAAAGGGAGAAGAATTGGCCATTAAAATGGAATTACAGGCGCAGATGGGGCTCGCTGCTCTGATTTTCTGGGTTTATCCCTGACCATCTTGACCCTTAAAAAACCCAAAAAAAAAAAAAAAAAAAAAAAAAAAAATCACCGGGAAAATCCCAGCTCCCTGTGGGCAAAAATTCCCGATTTTCTGCTGGGAGGTGGAAAATAAAATTAAAAAAAAATATATATATATATATAGAAAATAAATTTAAAAAATCCGGCATTAAAGCTGCCGGAAGCTCCAGGAACGCCCAGGAGGAGCGGAAAATTTAAAAAAAAAAAAAAAAATTTAAAAATTTTAAAATTTGGAAAAAAAATTAAAAAAAAAAAAGAAAAAAAGAAAAGAAAAGAGGAGGACAGAGATTCCCAGATTCCCAGACCTCGGTTCCTCAGATAAATTCTGGATATCGAGTGGGGAAGGTCGGGTGCGGAGGGGCCGAGGGTGGGAGGTTCGGGGGGGATTTTCCAGGTGTGCGAGTGGGGAGGGTGGGAAATAAAAAATAAAAAAAGAAAAAAAAAAAAAAAAGAAAAAAACAGGGAAAAGGAGAGGGGGTTGTGTGTGTGGGGGAGGGGGGTGTGCTGTAATTTGGGGGAAAATCGCACTTTGACGGTATTTAACATTAAAACAAACAGCAACAACAACAGCCAAAAAAAAAAAAAAATTAAAGCGCGATGAACGTCATTTAAAAAAATTGATAAAAAAAAGAAAAATTCCGTAAAAAATACTAAGGGAAAAGAAAGCCGATTGAAAAACGGGGGGGAAAAAAAAACCAGAAACAACAAAAAAAAAGAGAATAAAACAACAAGAAAAAAAGGAGCAAAACAAAACAAAAAAAGGAGAAAATATGAAGAAAAGAAAAAAAAGAAAAAGGAAAAAACAAAAAAAGAAAAAAAAAACAAAAAAAGAAAAAACCGAAAAAAGAAAAAAACCAAAAAAGAGAAAAAAACAAAACAAAAAACCAAAAAAGAAAAAAAACAAAAAAAACCTCATAAATGACAAAAAAAAAAAAAAACAAAAAATCCCAAAAAAAACCCCAACCCCCCCAAAAAACCTCAAAAAATCCCCCAAAAAATCCCCCCCAAAAAACCCAAAAAACCCCCAAAAAACCCTCAAAAAAACCTCAAAAACCCCCCAAAAACCCCTAAAAAAACCGCCAAAAGAAACCCGAAAAAATCCCGGAAAAAAAACAAGAAAAAACCCCCCAAAACCCCAAAAAACCTCCCAAAAAACCCCAAAAACCCCAAAAAACCCCAAAAACCCCAAAAAACCAAAAAACCCCCCAAAAACACCCCCAACCCCCCCAAAACTCCCAAAAAACTCCAAAAAAAACCTCCCAAAAACCCCAAAAAAACCTCCAAAAAAACCTTCCAAAACAAACCCAAAAAAACCCAAAAACCCCAAAAAAATCCCCAAAAAAACCTCAAAAAACCCAAAAAAATCGCCAAAACCCCCCCCCAAAAAAACACACAAAAAAATAAACTCAAAAAACCTCCAACAAAACCCCAAAAAAACCCCAAACAAATTCCAAAAAATGTCCCAAAAAACCCACAAAAACCCCCCAAAAACCCCCCAAAAAAACTCCAAAAAAAACCCCAAAAAACCCCAAAAAATCCCCCAAAAACCTCCAAAAATTTCCCAAAAAACCCCCCAAAAACCTCCAAAAATGTCCCAAAAAAACCCAAAAAACCCCCCACAAAAACTCCAAAAAAAGTCCCAAAAAACCCCAAAAAACCACAAAAAATCCCCAAGAAACCCCCAAAAAACCAAAAAAACCTCAAAAACCTCCCCAAAAAAAAACCCCAAAAAAACCCAAAAAACCCCCCAAAAAACAAAAAAACCTCAAAAAATCTCAAAAAACCCCAAAAAACCCCTAAAAAACTCCCTCAAAACCCCCCAAAAAACCCGAAAAAACCCCCCAAAACCCTCCCCAAAAACCAAAAACCCCAAAAAACCAAAATACCCCCCAAAAAAACCGCCCCCAAAACCAAAAAAACCTAAAAAAATCCCCCCAAAACCCCCCAAAAACCAAAAAAACCCCCTCAACCCCCCCTAAAAAAAAACCTAAAATACCCCCCAAAAACCCAAAAAAACCGCCCCAAAAAACCAAAAAACCCCCAAAAACCCCCCAAAAAACCAAAAAAAAAACCTCAAAAAACCCAAAAAATCCCCCCAAAAACCAAAAAAACCTCAAAAAAACCTCAAGAAACCCCAAAAAAACCCTAAAAACCCCCCAAAAACCCCCCAAAAACCCAAAAAAACCCTCAACCCCTCCAAAAAAAACCTAAAAAACCCCCCAAAAACCCAAAAAAACCCTCAACCCCTCCAAAAAAAACCTAAAAAACCCCCCCATAACCCAAAAAAACCCTCAACCCCCCTCCCAAAAAACCTAAAAAAACCCCAAAAACCCAAAAAAGCCCCCCAAAAAACCAAAAAAACCCCAAAAGCCCCTACAAAAAAACCCAAAACCCCCCTAAAAAAACCCAAAACCCTCCTAAAAAAACCCAAAACCCCCCAAAACGCCCCGAACACCCCCGATTCCCCCGATTCCACCCGAACACCCCCGATTCCCCCCGATTCCACCCGAACACCCCCGATTCCCCCCGATTCCACCCGAACCCCCCCGAACCCCCCCGATTCCCCCCGATTCCCCCCGAACCTCCCCGATTCCCCCCGATTATCCCCGGCACCCCCCGATTCCCCCCGAAACCCCCCGATTCCCCCCGATTCCCCCCGATTCCCCCCGAATCCCCCCGAAACCCCTCCGAATCCCCCCGGAACCCGCCCGATTCCCCCCGAATCCCCCCCGAACCCCCTCGGAACCGCCGCTGTTGTTCCCCAGACACGCCGGGAGCGGACGGGAAGAGGGCGAGGACCGCGTACACCCGGTACCAGAGCCTGGAGCTGGAGAAGGAATTCCACTACAGCCGCTACCTGAGCCGCAGGAGGAGGATCGAGATCGCTCACTCGCTGTGCCTCACCGAGCGCCAGATCAAAATCTGGTTCCAGAACCGCAGGATGAAGTGGAAAAAGGACAATAAACTTAAAAACATGAGCTTGGCCTCGGCGGGCAACGCGTTTCAACCCTAAAAAACAAAAACAAAAACGAAACAAAAACAAAAATTAACAACGATTTAAAAAAAAAAAAAAGTTAAAATATTATCATAGCGAATCTACAGGAGAGACGGGGGAGGAAAAAACAAAAATAAATAATGAGGGGGGGGAGAAAAAAAAAAAAAACAAACAGAAAGGTGGTGGTGAAGAAGAGGTGAAGAAAAAAAAAAATAAAAAAAAAATTAAGAAACGGCCGCGGATTTTTAGTTTTTGGAGTACTGTACAGTGAGGCACCTTCTTTTCGGCCTGCGGTTGATTTATCCTAAAATAATAATACTAATTAATAATAATAATAATTAATAATAATAATTTCCCGCTCCTCTCGGTTATCCCAGGACCTGAGCTCGTGTCGTGTTCTCCCTTTTTTGTTCGTTCGTTAAAAAAAAAAAAAAAATGGGGAAAAAAAAAAAAACCAAAACAAATATTAATTAAATTTTATTTCCAGATGTTTTTCCTTGCTGTCGTTGTTCTTCTAAACGTGTGTGTCGGTGCTCCCGATGCTTTCTGGAAATGTGTTCTGTGAGACCTTTGAATGTTCTAATTTATTTATAAACCGAGATCAGATGCGCTTCTTTCTTTATTTGGTGGTTTTCCCTTTTTTTTTTCCTTTTTTTTTCCCTCCCCCCCCCCTCAAGTTTCTCTTTTTTATTTTTATTTTTTTTTTTTTCCCACCCCCGCCCGGTGAGTTTAGCGCTCTTGGGTGAATTTTTCACCCGATTAAAAAAAAATAATAATAATCGGGGGTTCCTGCGCTGCAATCGCGGAAGAAAAAAAAAAAAAATTAAAAAAAAAAAAAAAGAAAAAGTTAAAAAAAAAAACAAAAAACCAAAAATTGTAAAAAAGAGGGGGGGGAAAAAGAAAGAAAAGAAAAAAAAAACCAAAATAAACAACAACAACAAAAAAATCAGCTTGTATTTTTCTGTCTTAAAATTGTCCAGTCTGTGTTTTAGTCGGAACTCCGGGGATTTCTAATCCCGGCCTAATTCGAATTTCGCTGTTAAAAAAAATAACAAAAAAATTAATAATAGGTGAAAAAAAAAAAATTAAAATTTCTATAAAATCGGGAGAAATCGACGCTGGAGTGTTCTGATGTTTGTAAATATTAGAAATATTTCTGCCGTGAGTAATGGGTGTTCTGTGTAAAAAATGGAATTTGTCACGTCTGGTTAAAGAAAAAAAGGTTGGTTTTTTTTTTTTTTTGTATTTGTTTGTAGATTTATTCGAATTTAAATAAACGTTTTTTTCCTCCCCATCCACCCCACCCCCGACTCACAAAGGCTCCAAGTCGCGTTTTTATAAACCCGTCCCCTCCTGGGTATCAGGAACGCCCCAAAAATCACCGAAAAATCACTGAAGTGTCGCCCAAAAATCGCCTGAAAATCGCTAAAAATATCGGCCAAAAAAATCGCCCGAAAATCACCAAAAAATCAGCGAAATATCGCCCCAAAATCAGCAAAAAAACACAAAAAAATCGTCCCGAAATCACCAAAAAGTCACCAAATTATCGGCCAAAAATCGCCTGAAAATTCACTAAAAAGTCACCAAATTATCGGCCAAAAAAATCACCAAAAAATCAGTAAAATATGGCTTAAAAATTGCTCAAAAATCAGCAAAAAATCAGTAAAATATCGCTCAAAAATCGCCCAAAAATCAGCAAAAAAAGTCACCCAAAAATCGCCCAAAATCAGCAAAAAAAGTCACCCAAAAATCGCCCAAAGTCACCAAAAAATCAGTAAAATATCGCCCAAAATTGCCCAAAAATCAGTAAAATATCGCCGAAAAATAGCCCAAAAATCAGCAAAAAATCCCAAAAAAATCACCCAAAAATCGCCCCAAATCACCAAAAAATTACTAAAATATCGCCCAAAAATCGCCGGAAAATCACCGAAAAATCACCAAAAAATCACTAAAAAAATCGCCCAAAAATCGCCGGAAAATCACCAAAAAAATCACTAAAATATCGCCCAAAATTGCCCAAAAATCACCAAAAAACCAGTAAAATGTCGCCTAAAAATTGCCCAAAAATCACTAAAAAATCAGTAAAATATCGCCCAAAAATCGCCCAAAAATCACCAAAAAATCACCTAAAAGTCGCCCAAAAATCACTAAAAAATCAGTAAAATGTCGCCCAAAAATCGCCGGAAAATCACCAAAAAATCAGTAAAATATCGCCCAAAATTGCCCAAAAATCACCAAAAAAATCACTAAAAAATCGCCGGAAAATCACCAAAAAATCAGTAAAATATCGCCCAAAATCGTCCAAAAATCACAAAAAAATCACCTAAAAGTCGCCCAAAAATCACTAAAAAATCAGTAAAATATGGCCCAAAAATAACAAAAAAAATCACCAAAAAATCATCCAAAAATCACCCAAAAATGACCAAAAAATGACCCCAAAATGACCAAAACTTCAGGCAAAAGTGACCCCAAATGACCCAAAGATGATCCCAAAATCGCGGCTCCCCCCGGGATCCAACCGCGAGCTCCCCGCCCTCCGTCACCCCCAAAACCGCCCGGATTCGCCCCAAAACACCAGAAGCTCTTTCCGCTCCCAAAGCTTTTAGTTTGAATTGATTTCTGATTTTATTTATTTTTTATTTCCCCCCCTCCCCTCTCCCGCCGCATTCCCGAACGTTTCGGGGATGCTCGGTAAAGGAGGGGGGTAATGAAAATGAAAATGAAAATAAAAAATGAAAATGAAAATGAAAATAAAAAATGAAAATGAAAAAAAATGAAAATGAAAATAAAAATAAAAAATGAAAATGAAAATGAAAATAAAAATGAAAATAAAAATGAAAAAAAATGAAAATGAAAATGAAAATGAAAATAAAAATAAAAATGAAAATGAAAATTAACATAAAAATAAAAATAAAAATAAAAATAAAACTGAAAATGAAAATAAGAATAGAAATGAAAATAAAAATGAAAATGAAAAAAAAATGAAAATGAAAATAAAAATGAAAAAAAAATGAAAATGAAAATGAAAATGAAAATAAAAATAAAAATAAAAATAAAAATAAAAATAAAAATAAAAATAAAAATAAAAATGAAAATGAAAATGAAATTGAAAATGAAAATAAAAATAAAAATGAAAATGAAAATAAAAATAGATATGAAAATAAAAATGGAAATAAAAATGGAAATAATAATAGTAATAATAGTAATAGTAATAGTAATAGTAATAGTAATAGTAATAATAATAATAATAATAATAATAATAATAATAATAATAATTTCATATCGGCGATTTTTTACGGAAATTTAATGTCAAAAATGTGATATCAGCAATTTAATATTAAAAATTTGATATAGAAACTTAATGTCAAAAATTTAATATCAAAATTTAATATCAAATGTAACATCAGCGATTTAATATTAACAATTTAATAGACAAATTTAATGCCAAAAATTTAATATCAGCAATTTAATATTAAAAATTTGATTTCGGAAATTAATGTCAGAAATGTAATATCATCAATTTGATATCAAGGTGTGATATTAATAATTTAATATCAAATGTCCTATCAAAGTGGAACATCAAAATGTTACACGGAGATGTAATATCGAAACGTAAAATCCAAATTAAATCTGCAAATCGATTATGAAATTAAGGTAACATTTAATATAAAATCAAGATAAATTAATCTAAAATTCAATGTAAAATTAATCTAAATTTCAATATGAAATCAAAATAAAATTCGAAATAAAATTCAAAATCAAATTGAATCTGAAATCAATCTAAAATTCAATCTAAAATTCAAACTAAAATCAATCTAAAATTCAATATAAAATTCAAACTAAAATCAATATAAAATCCAATATAAAATCAATATAAATATAAATATAAATTCAATCTAAAATTCAATGTAAAATCAATATGAAATTCAATATAAAATAAATATAAAATCCAGTATAAAATCAATCTCAAATCAATCTAAATTCAATATAAAATTCAACATAAATTCAATATAAAATCCAATATTAAATTAAATATAAATTCAGTATAAAATTCAATATAAAATCCAATATAAAATCATTATAAATTCAATCTAAATTCAATATAAAATCATTATAAATTCAATCTAAATTCAATATAAAATCATTATAAAATCAATATAAAATCCAATATAAAATCCATTTTCCCTTTTTCCCCTTTTTCTCCTTTTTCCCCCTTTTTTTATTTTTTCCCCTTTTTTTCCCTTTTTCCCTTTTCCTTTTTCCCCTTTCCCCCCTTTTTTTCTCCTTTTCCCCCTTTTTCCCCTTTTTTTTCTCTTTTTTTCCTTTTTTCCCCTTTTTTTCCTTTTTCCCTTTTCCCCTTTTTCCCCTTTTTTCCACTTTTTCCCCTTTTTCCCCTTTTTTCCCCTTTTTTCCCCTTTTTTCCCCCTTTTTTCCTTTTTTCCTTTTTCCCCTTTTTCCCCTTTTTCCCCTTTTTCCCTTTTTTTCCCTTTTTCCCCTTTTCCCCCTTTTTTTCCCTTTTCCCCCTTTTTTCCCCTTTTCCCCTTTTTTCCCTTTTTCCCCTTTTTCCCCTTTTCCCCTTTTTTCCTTTTCCCCCTTTTCCCTTTTTCCCCTTTTTCCCCTTTTTCCCCTATTTTCCCTTATTTTCCCCTTTTTCCCCCTATTTTCCCCTTTTCCCCCCTATTTTTCCCCTTTCCCCCCTTTTTTCCCCCATTTTCCAGACACGCGTCCCTCTATTTTTTATTATTATTTTTTTCCCCTTTTTTCGCACACTTCGGAATTTTTTTTTTTGTCCTCTCCGTGCATCTCCCAAATTTTCCTTTTTTTTTCCCCCCCCCTTTTTCTTTTTCCCCTCCTCAGCTCAACTCGGGGCTGCCCCTGAGAAAATTTGGGAATTTTTGGGGCCTCCCCTTTTTGATTATTTTCGTTATATTCGGGTTGTTCGTTTTGACCTCAAAAATGAGGTTTTATCCCCAAATTTTGGGGAGATTTTGGGATATTTGGTGATCGTGGCCTGCTCGTTCTTCACCATCCTCAGAAATTTTAATTTCCTTTTTTTAAATTTTTTTAATTTTTTTTTTTCCCCCCCAAAATCACAGCTGTTTAGGCAAAGAAAAAAAAAATCTTAATTTTTGTGTTTATTTGGGACCCCAAAAATCTCGCGTTCCCAAAATTCCTGCTCCTCCATCCACCCCCACTCCCAAAAATTCAATTTATTTATTATTATTTTTTTTTAAAATAAAATATTCCCGGCCAAATTTCCCATTCGGGAGTTAAAATTTGGGGTTTTGGTTTTTTTCTTTTTTTGAACCTTTAAATTCGTCCTTTCTAATCCGTGGCTGCGGAGAATTAATGGTTTCAAATGGGGTAAAAAAAGGAGATTTTGGGGTTTTTCAGTGTGTTTTTTTTTTAATTTGTGGGATTTTTCCAGTGGGGTTTTTAATCCATGGGATTTTTCCTTTGGGATTTTTCCGTTGGGATTTTTCCAAAGGGATTTTTCCAGTGAAGATTTTCCAATGGGATTTTTCCATTGGGATTTCCCAGTGGGATTTTAGCCATGGGATTTTCCAGTGGGATTTTATCTCTATGTGATTTTCCAGTAGGATTTTCCAAAGGGATTTTTCCAAAGGGATTTTTCCAGTGGGATTTCCCAATGGGATTTTAGCCATGGGATTTTTCCAAAGGGATTTTCCAAAAGGATTTTTCCAAAGGGATTTTTCCAATGGGATTTTTCCAGTGGGATTTCCCAATGGGATTTTATCTCTACGGGATTTTCCAGAGGGATTTTCCAAAGGGATTTTTCCAGAGGGATTTTCCAAAGGGATTTTATATCTATGGGATTTTTCCAACGGGATTTTCCAAAGGGATTTTATATCTATGGGATTTTTCCAATGGGATTTTCCAAAGGGATTTTTCCAATGGGATTTTTCCAGTGGGATTTTATATCTATGGGATTTTTCCAGTGGGATTTCCCAATGGGATTTTATCTCTACGGGATTTTCCAATGGGATTTTTCCAAAGGGATTTTTCCAATGGGATTTTTCCAGTGGGATTTCCCAATGGGATTTTATCTCTACGGGATTTTCCAGAGGGATTTTCCAAAGGGATTTTTCCAGAGGGATTTTCCAAAGGGATTTTATATCTATGGGATTTTTCCAACGGGATTTTCCAAAGGGATTTTATATCTATGGGATTTTTCCAGTGGGATTTTCCAAAGGGATTTTATATCTATGGGATTTTTCCAACGGGATTTTCCATTGGGATTTTTCCAGTGGAGATTTCCCAATGGGATTTTAGCCAAGGGATTTTCCAGAGGGATTTTATCTCTATGTGATTTTCCAGTGGGATTTCCCAATGGGATTTTAGCCATGGGACTTTCCAGTGGGATTTTACCTCTACGGGATTTTCCAATGGGATTTTCCAATGGGATTTTTCCTGGTGGATTTCCCAATGGGATTTTATATCTATGGGATTTTTCCAATGGGATTTTCCAAAGGGATTTTTCCAGTGGGATTTTTCCATTGGGATTTTCTGTTGGGATTGTTCCAGTGGGATTTCCCAATGGGATTTTTCCAATGGGATTTTTCCAGCGGGATTTTTCCAATGGGATTTTTCCAATGGGATTTCCCAGTGGGGTTTTTAATCCATGGGATTTTTCCGTTGGGATTTTTCCTGTGGGATTGTTCCTGTGGGATTGTTCCAGTGGGATTTTATCTCTACAGGATTTTATCTCTTTGGGATTTTTCCAATGGGATTTTCCAGTGGGATTTTCTATTGGGATTTTTATCTCTGTGGGGTTTCCCAGTGGGGTTTTTAGCCATGGGATTTTCCAATGGGATTTTCCAGTGAGATTTTCCAACGGGATTTTCCATTAGGATTTTTCCAACGGGATTTTCCAACGGGATTTTCCAATTTTTAACCCCATCTTTCCCATCCTCTCCTCTCTCATTTCTCCCTGCACCATTCCTGAGAAAATTTTATTTTTATTTTTTATTATTTTTTTAAAATTTTTTTCCCTCCAGCTGAGTTTCTGATGGAATTATTGTGATTATTTTTAATTTTATTTTTTTTTAAATTTTTTTCCCCCCAGATGAGTTTCTGATGGAATTATTGTGATTATTTTTAATTTTATTTTTTTTTTAATTTTTCCCCCCAGCTGAGTTTCTGATGGAATTATTGTGATTATTTTTAATTTTATTTTTTTTTTAAATTTTTTTCCCCCCAGCTGAGTTTCTGATGGAATTATTGTGATTATTTTTAATTTTATATTTTTTTTAAATTTTTTCCCTCAGCTGAGTTTCTGATGGAATTATTGTGATTATTTTTAATTTTATTATTATTATTTTTTTTTTTTTTTTTAACCAAACCCCCCCTTTTTCCTGAGAGGTGTCACCGTCTCGTTTTCCTACCTGGGGTCACCAGCTGAGCACACAGGAAGAAAAAAAAAAAAAAAGATGGAAAAAAAATATTTAAAAAATTATTATTAATTTATTTTTTTTTAAAAACCTTCTCGTTTCTGGTTCAAAAAAGAAAAACGTGAGCGGAGCAAAGAGGAAATTGCAGCTCTGACCCTGCAGGCCGAGCGGGATTTTCCATTTTCCTGGGAATTTTTCATCCTTTCTCCCACTTCCTTGGCACACGTCAGGCACGGGACAAACACAAAAAAATCTAAAAAATTCCAACCTTCGGCCCAGGGAGGATCTCCAGAATCTCCACAAGAGGCGAATTCTGGGTTTAAAATAGAAATTTTTTTTCATTTTTATTCATTTATTTATTATTTTTTTTTTTTCACCCTGCAGAGGTGTCACGCTGGCGGTTTTAAAGATTTAGGATTTTCCAAACCATCAGCGCTGAAATTTGGGATTTTTTTTTTTTTTTAATTTTTTGGTTTTTTTTTTTTTAATTTTTTTTTTGGGGGGGGGAATCTCACCTGCCTCGCAACATCTGTCCCTAAAAAAACAAAAAAACAAAAAAACAAAAAACAAAAAAAAACAAAAAAAACCAAAAAAAACAAAAAAAACAAAAAAAACAAAAAAAAAAACAAAAAAAAAAAAAAAAACAAAAAACCCAAAAAACCAAAAAAACCAAAAAACCAAAAAAACAAAAAAACAAAAAAACAAAAAAACAAAAAACAAAAAACAACCAAAAAAACAAAAAAACAAAAAACCCAAAAAAACAAAAAAACAAAAAACCCAAAAAACCAAAAAAACAAAAAAACAAAAAAACCAAAAAAACAAAAAAACAAAAAACCAAAAAAACAAAAAACCAAAAAAACAAAAAAACAAAAAAACCAAAAAAACAAAAAACCCAAAAAACCAAAAAAACCAAAAAACCAAAAAAACAAAAAACCAAAAAAAAACAAAAAAACAAAACAAACAAACAAACAAAAAAAAAACAAAAAACCAAAAAAACAAAAAAAACCCCCTCCCATTATAGCAAATTTCCCTTTTTTAAAAAAAAATTATTTTAAATTTTAATTTTAATTTTGCCCCCTTGTCCCGTGCGTTCCCCCCGAAAGGTTTCCCGTCACAAACGACGATTTCGAGAGGAAATTAAAAAACCCCCAAATTCCCTTTTTCTCACCCCAAAAAAGCTCAAATTCATGGGGGGAGTTTTTTTTTTGTTATTTTTTTTTTTTTCATCAAAAAATGAGGGAGAACTGAGGGAGGGGAGAATTTGGGAGCTGCCAAAAGCAGCTCGAGGTTTTGATTCTGTGCCGAGGTCACCTTGAAAGTAATTTATTTTAATTTTTTTTTTTTTTAAGTGAAAATATTAATGAAATTTAAAATTGTAATTGCGTTGAAATGAAAGATTAAAATTGCAATTGTATTTAAATTAATATTCAAAATTGAAAATGAAATTAAAATTAGAATTAAAATTAAAAATAAAATTTAAATTACAATTAAAATGTAAAATTTAAATTAAAATTGAAAATGAAATTAAAATTAGAATTAAAATTAAAATTAAAATTTAAATTACAATTAAAATGTAAAATTTAAATTAAAATTAAAACAAAAATTAAAATTAAAATGTAAAATTAAAAGGTAAAATTTAAATTAAAATTAAAACTAAAATGTAAAATTTAAATGTAAAATTAAAATTTAAAATTAAAACTAAAATTAAAATTAAAATTAAAATTAAAATGTAAAATTAAAAGGTAAAATTTAAATTAAAATTAAAACTAAAATGTAAAATTTAAATGTAAAATTAAAATTTAAAATTAAAACTAAAATTAAATGAAAACTGAAACTAAAATGTAAAATTAAAACTAAAATTAAAATGTAAAATTAAATTGTAAAACTAAAACTAAAATTAAAATGAAAACGAAAATTACAATTTAAAATTAAAATGTAAAATTAAAACTAAAACTAAAATTAAAATGTAAAATTAAAACTAAAATTAAGATGAAAACGAAAAATAAAATAATGAAAATTAAAATGTGAAAATTAAAATGAAAATATAGAATTAAAATTAAAATTAAAATTAAAATTTCATGTTACAACCCCCCCCTCCCCACCTAAATTTCCACTGAGGAAGCTTCGGCTGGCACTAAACCCCCCCGTCCCAAATAATAATAATAATAATAATAATAATAATAATAATAATAATAATAATAATAATAATAATAATAATAATAATAATAAATCTCCATCAAAACCAAAGCCCACCAAGGTTATCCCAGCTCCAGACGGGCTTGATTTATTCACCAAAAAAGAAAAAAAAAAAAAAAAGCTGATTAAAAATTTATTAAAATGATTAAAAACTGATTAAAAACTGGTTAAAAATGGTTAAAAAATGATTAAAAACTGATTAAAATCGGATTAAAATCGGATTAAAATCAGTTCCCCCCCCAAATAAAATCCCCAAATCTTTTCCTTTTCTCCTTTTTTCCTTTTCTCCTTTTTTCCTTTTCTCCTTTTTTTCCTTTTTCTCCTTTTTTCCTTTTCTCCTTTTTCTTCTTTTTTTTCCTCCCCTCCTCCTTTTTTTTTCCTTTCCGCTTTCTTTTTTTCCTCTTTTTTCATTTCCTCCCCTCCTTCTTTTTTTCTTTTCCTCTCCTCTTTTTTCACTCCCTCCTTTTTTTCCTTCCCCCTTTCCTTTTTCCTCTTTTTCCTTTTCCCCTCTTTTTCCTTTTTACCTTTTTCTTTTTTCCTTTTTTCCTTTTCCCCTCATTTTCCTTTTTTCCTCTTTTCCCCTCTTTTTCCTTTTCCCCTCATTTTCCTTTTTTCCTCTTTTTCCTTTTCCCCTCTTTTTCCTTTTTTCCCTCATTTTCCTTTTTCCCTCTTTTTCCTTTTTACCTTTCTCTTTTTTCATTTTTTCCTCTTTTTCCTTTTTCGTCTTTTTCCTTTTCCCCTCTTTTTCCTTTTTACCTTTTTCTTTTTCCCTCTTTTTCCTTTTTCCCTCTTTTTCCTTTTTCCCTCTTTTTCCTTTTTCCTCTTTTTCCTTTTTTCGTCTTTTTCCTTTTTCGTCTTTTTCTTTTTTCCTTTTTTCCCTTTTTCCCTCTTTTTCCTTTTCCCCTCTTTTTCCTTTTCCCCTCATTTTCCTTTTTACCTTTCTCTTTTTTCATTTTTTCCTTTTTTCCTCCCCCCTTTTTTCTCTCTCCTCTTTCTCCTCCCCTCCTCCTTTTTTTTCTCTCCCTTCCTTTTTTCTTCTCCTTCTCCTTTTTCCCTTCCCCTTTTCCTTTTCCCCCTCTTTTTTCTTTTCCTTCTTTTTTCCTCCCCTCCTCCTTTTTTCTTTTCCTCCTTTCCTCATTTTTTACCTCAATTTCTCTTTTTTTTCCTTTCCTCCTCCTCTTTTTTTCTCCCCTTCTGCTTTCCCCCCTCTTCTTCTTCTTCCCATTTCTCCTTTCCCCTCCTCCTTTTCCCCCTTATATTTATATTTTTAATTTTTATTTTTTATTTCTATTTCTATTTTTATTTTTTATTTTTATTTCTATCTCTATTTTTATTTTAAAATTATTTTTATTTTAAAATTATTATTATTTTTATTTTTATTTTTATTTTTTTTCTATTTCTATTTCTATTTTTATTTTCTATTTTTATTTTCTATTTCTATTTCTATTTCTATTTCTATTTCTATTTCTATTCTACCTTTAACTTTTATCATTTTAATTGTTTAATTTGCATTTTATTTTTCATCTTTTTATTTTTAACCTTTATTTCTATTTCTATTTATCCTCCACATCCATCCCCACACCCATTTACAATTTCATTTACATTTCTATACCAAAAAACCCCCCATATTTATATTTTTATATCATTATATTTTATTATATATATTTATTTTATTATATTTAAATATTATATATATTTATTTTATTCTATTTTTAAATATATATTTTATATTTTATGTTTTTTATTTTTTTATTTTTTCATTTTTTATTTTTTATTCTATATTCTATATTTTATCTTTTACAATTTATATTTTATATTCTATATTTTATATATTTTTATCTTTTATATTTTACATTCTATATTTTATATATTTTTATCTTTTATATTTTACATTTTATATTTTACATTCTATATTTTACATTCTATATATTATACATTTTTACATTTTATATTTTACATTCTATATTTTACATTCTATATTTTATACATTTTTACATTCTATATTTTATATATTTTTACATTGTATATTTTACATTGTATATTTTATATATTTTTATCTTTTATATTTTACATTTTATATTTTACATTCTATATTTTACATTCTATATTTTATACATTTTTACATTTTATATTTTACATTCCATATTTTATATATTTTTATCTTTTATATTTTATATTGTATATTTTACATTCTATATTTTATACATTTTTACATCTATATTTTACATTCTATATTTTATATATTTTTACATTTTATATTTTATATTCTATATTTTATATTTTTTTATATTTTACATTCTATATTTTATATTTTTTATATTTTACATTTTACATTGTATATTTTATATATTTTTACATTTTATATTTTACATTGTATATTTTACATTGTATATTTATATATTTTTACATTCTATATTTTACATTCCATATTTTATATATTTTATATATTTTTACATTGTATATTTTACATTCCATATTTTATATATTTTTATATTTTATATTTTATTCCTCTATTCATTAAAAACCCTCCCATTTTTTCCCTGCCCCCCGGCCCTGCGGGACCCCTCTCGCGATGCGGCCCCCCCTGACTGGGCCGCCTTTGTCGCGATTGATCGCGAGAATCGCGGGGCGGGGGAGCTCGGCCCGGCCGTGACCTCGGCACCGCCAGAGCTCTCGGCAGCGCTGCCCCGCCCGCCGCTCTTCCTCCTCTTCCTCCCTCCTCTTCCTCCTCTTCCTCCTCTTCCTCCTCTTCCTCCTCTTCCTCCTCTTCCTTCCCTCCCTCCCTCCTCTTCCTCCCTCCTCTCCTCCCCTCCCTCCCTCCTCTTCCTCCCTCCTCTTCCTCCTCTTCCTCCCTTCCCTCCCTCCTCTCCTCCTCTTCCTCCTCTTCCTCCCCTCCCTCCCTCCTCTTCCTCCCTCCTCTTCCTCCTCTTCCTCCCCTCCCTCCCTCCCTCTTCCTCCCTCCCCCTCCCTCCCTCCTCTTCCTCCCTGCCTCTTCCTCCCTCCTCTTCCTCCCCTCCCTCCCTCCTCTTCCTCCCTCCTCTTCCTCCCTCCTCTTCCTCCCCTCCCTCCCTCCTCTTCCTCCCTCTTCTTCCTCCCCTCCCTCCCTCCTCTTCCTCCCCTCCCTCCCTCCTCTTCCTCCCCTCCCTCCCTCCTCTTCCTCCCTCCTCTTCCTCCCCTCCCTCCCTCCTCTTCCTCCCTCCTCTTCCTCCCCTCCCTCCCTCCCTCTTCCTCCCTCCTCTTCCTCCCTTCCCTCCCTGCTCTTCCTCCCCTTCCTCCCTCCTCTTCCTCCCCTTCCCTCCCCTTCCTCCCTTTCCCTCCCTCCCCTTCCTCCCTTTCCCTCCCTGCTCTTCCTCCCCTTCCTCCCCTTCCTCCCTCTTCTTCCTCCCTTTCCCTCCTGCTCTTCCTCTCTTTCCCTCCATCCTCTTCCTCCCTTTCCCTCCTCTTCCTCTCCCTGCCCTCCCTCCTCCTCTTTTCCCTCCCTTCTTCCCCTTCCCCCCCCCCCTTTTCGGGCATTTTTATTCCTTTTTATTTTCTCCCTTTTTTTCCTCCTTTCTTCTTTCCACTCCTCCCCCCCATTTTTTCCCCTTTTTTCCTCTTTCCTCTTTTTTCTTTTCCGTTTTCTCCCCTTTTTTCTTCCGTCCTTCCTCCCTTTTCCTCCTTTTTTCCTTTTTTCCTTTCTTCCTCTTTTCTCTTTTTTCTTTTCCTTTTCCTCCTTTTTTTCCCCCCTTTTTTCCTCTTTCCTCTTTTATCTTTTCCCATTTCTCCTCTTTTTCTTCCTCTCCTTCCTCCCTTTTCCTCCTTTTTGCCTTTTTCTCCTTTTTTCCTCTTTTCTCCTTTTCCCCCCTTTTTTTCTCCCCTTTTTTTTCCCCTCCTTCCCCCCTTTTCCCTCATTTTTTTCCATTTTCTCCCTTTTCCCCCCGTTTTTTTCCTCCCTTTTTCCTTCCCCTCCTTCCCCCTTTCCTCCTTTTCCCCCATTTTCTCTCATTTCCCCCCTTTCTCCTCTTTTCTTTTTCCTTTCCCAATTTTCTTCCCCTCCTTTCCCCTTTTTCCTCCTTTTTCAATTTTCTCCCCCATTTTTCCTCTTTTTTCCCCCTTTTTTCTCTTTTTTTCCTATTTTTTTTTATTTTTCCCTTTTCTCCCCTTTCCCCTCCCCCTCCTTTCCCCCTTTTTCCTCATTTTTTTCCCTTTCCCCCCTTTCCTTTCCCCCCTCATTCCCCTTCCCCCCCATTTTTTTTCCCTTTTCTCCTTCCCCCTTTTTTTTTTTTTAATAAATCACCAACTGCGCCTCATCCCACCCCCCTCAACCTCCTCCCAACAACCACCCAAAAATCTCTTTTATGGCCTCTCCCTCCTCCTCTCTGGAGTCTCTTCCCAACCCCGGGCTGGATTTAGGACTGAAATTTTCTCTCAGAGCTGCCCGAGCTGATTTTCCCCCCTCCTTTCCCCCCTCTCCTAACACGAAATAAATGATATTTGGCATGAGGTTGATAACTTAACTGCAGAGCTGTCGCTTTTTCCGTGTTCTGTTACCCTAAATAGCTTTAAAAAGAGAATTATTTTGACAGCGAGCGTTGAAGAAGGGGAGCGGCGGCGAGGCTTGATGGTTTTATTTTTGTTATTTTTTTTACTTTTTGTTTCTTTTTTTAAGCTCTCTGCCTTTTTGATTTATCTCTTTTTAACACGTGGAGGGATTTCCGCCTATACACACACACATATATATATATATATATATAAAATATAAATATATATACCGAGATATATTTATACACCCTTCAAGTCAAAACAAATCGCGGCCCTGGATTTGGGTTTTGTTGATGGAGGGAGATTTGGTGAAGGTTCAAAGGGGGTAAAAAAAAAAAAAAAAAAATAAATTTTTTTTAAATTTTTTTTTTTTTTTTGGTGGGGGAAGGGGGATGGTGCTGGAGAGGAGGGGGGAACCCAGCGAGCCCCCAGGGCTTGGGGGGGTTCGGGAATTGGGCTGTAACGACCCCGAGCAGCCAGCAGAGCTCGCTTCACACCGAGTTCACGGCCAGGAGGGACGAACCGAACCGAACCGAACCGAACCGAACCGAACCGAGCCGGGGCCGGGCTGGGGCCAGAACGGGACCGGGAACCCCGAGAGCCATCGGGGAACCCCCGGGACCCCGCGGGGTTGGTGCTGGGGCCTTCACAATGCAGAGCCAAACATCAAATTCCAGCCAAAATCCTTCAAATTCCAGCCAAAACCTGCAAATTCCAGATCCAAAACCTTCACAATGCAGAGCCAAACATCAAATTCCAGCCAAAATCCTTCAAATTCCAGCCAAAACCTGCAAATTCCAGCCAAATCCTTCAAATTCCATCCAAAACCTTCACAATGCAGAGCCAAACATTCAAATTCAGCCAAAACCTGCAAATTCCAGCCAAAACCTGCAAATTCCAGCCAAAACCTGCAATTCCAGCCCAAAACCTGCAAATTCCAGCCAAAACCTGCAAATTCCAGCCAAAATC